>NW_024501237.1:9336652-9350444 GCF_017590055.1 Onychostruthus taczanowskii | reverse complement strand
CCCCCACCCCCCCTCTGACTTTTTCCTTCTTAGAAATCAAATATGCTGAGCAATTTTACTGAATGTCTAAAGCAGTTCAACTGTTTGGACCAGAATTGCTCTATAGAATACAAGTTCTCCACTGCACTGAGAGAAATAAAGTAATGCATTCCAAAAAACTTCAATAGCAAAAAGCATTTGAAATAAGGTGATTTCACTGTACTGTGTTTAAACTGAATAGAAGTGTGTTTATAATCCCCAGCTCTGCTGCCTCTTGAGGCTGCAGCACACATTTCAGTTCATCCCATATACTAATCTTGTACAGACTGACATTTTGCAGCAGAAGTTGATTGCTTAACTTTGTAGGACTCTTATAAATGCTACACTATCCTCATGTAATTCCTTGGGCTAAATAACTGCTTAGAAGTTAGTGTGCTTAATTCTTTTCCTTTTGGGAAATGATTCTTGTAGATGGTCACCATTTAGAATGTTACATAAACTTTACTCTCTCTCTAGCTTGGTGATGAGAGCCCACAGAGAGTATTTGTTTTATGGCTGTATTTGTATTTGTAAAAAAACAATACCTGGGAAAATACTATTATATGGTAAATATGGCACCTTCATCCATCATTTCTACAAGAGAAGAGATATAAATAAATCCTTTAAGAGACGGCATCCACAGACGCTGCTTATCCATGTAAAAATGTGCACAGCCAGTATCAGAATTTCTTCCACTGCACCACATCTAATACAAATGCTCATTTCAACCATCACAAGGGTTTTTCTTCAAAACAGCGTAAAATTCAATGTGCTAAGAAACAAGTAGTGTAGTGAAAGCAAATGAACTGTTAAAATGCACAATTATTGCTTCAGGCTAAAAGGGAGATCATTGGCCAGATACTTGAAGGAAAGCACACTTTGTGATTATTCACTGCACACTTTGACTATGCAGACATCTAAAGCTAACAATCTCTCAACCATATTTAAATGGGGATCCAAAGTCTGCCTTTGCACAGGAAAGCAAGCTGGGAAAAAGCCTGAGCACCATCATCACACTTGTAATTTCTGCTGGTAATAAACAAACAAACCAACCAACCAGCAAACACCTAATTTCACACTTTCATCTAACATCACTTTCATCTGAGTTTAATGTACAGTTGTGTTTAAGAATTCTAATCCCCCACCCAGATATGCTTCTCAAACAACTGACAGATAGAACTTTCTAATGTTAGACATAATTCTAAACAAAACCCTTGTGTCCAAATGCTCCTTCTAAATTTGTTAAATGTGCATAATAAACTGTTTTGCATTCTGTTCTAGGTTAATTATTAAACACAAAATATAAATGCAGCTGAAATACTTAATTTAGAAATACTTTGTTCAGAAGGGCCACAGAATGCCAGAATGCAAAATATATCATGCATGCAGCTAATTTCTGTAATAATTCACCTTCATGGAACATGAGTGTTTAACAAAAAACATATATAAATAGAAATAATCTTTTAAAATTACCTCTGTGTATGTTATGCATGAGTTAAAATTTCCAAAATACAAACACAGTTATCTCAAATTTTTACATCAGGTATGTTGTGTATCCAAAGTATTTGAAAGTATTAAGAAAGAAGGGTATGGGAAGGAAAATTTGCTGTGGATCTACTTAAAATGGGATGTACTTTAAAATATCTAACTGATTCAGACGATATGTGAGTTTTTATTATAGCATTCAAGAACAAAAAAAATTCTGAAACCTAGAAATCCAGGCTCTGAAATTCACGGGTGTTTTGAAATTAATTAGATCAGCTTGAACTGAAAGGAGATGACTGGTAGCAATTAGCAGATATTTCTGGTAGCTCAAGACACAACAAGAATTGTACTTTCTAATTAACATTTTTGAGCTTTTTTTCTTGGATTATTTCCCACCAGCACAGCCTTCTCATAAACCTGAATCCAATTTGAAAATGTCACTAATTTAAAAACATACTTTTCTTACAATGACATCTTTACTAAGAAAAATTACGATGAAAAATACTCATGTTCCTGGAGTTTCATTCACTATTTGTACAGAACAGTGGGTCTTTATTACAAATATATTTCTTCTGCTTCTCAAGTGTTCTGTGATTTTTGTTTTAGAAAGTTTGTCTAGAACTGTGTTATAGCAAAGAAACAAATTAAAATCTTCTTATAGATATACAGATTATACAAGTTATGTTTTGAAATATATTGTAACAACACCCTATTGTGTTCTGTGGAAAGTGATTTTCTGTAGTTCTTTGATCCTATTAGATGAAATTATTTTAGAAACTTACTTAGCGATATTCTCACAGAGCTTTCACTGATAAATAGTTGGAATCCATGTGAAAAAAAGCCCCACCACTTTACAGAATCATAGTAAGGTTGCAAGAAGTTTCATAGCTTAAACATATATACTGTAATAGCACATAGCATTATTTAGAAAGAGTAGAAACAAGACATTGTGTTTTCAGTCCTAGAGTTGGGTTTTTTCATTATAACAATGTTCTCAGCTGTGGAATGTGTGGGATGAATAGAACAAATTGTTATTGGTTACTTTGGTTTCTAAGTTGTGTTTGTGAAGGAAATACTTGTGTTAATTTTTAAGACCTTTGCCAACATCTTTCCTGACAGCCAAAACAGGCATCATGTGGGAGCACAGACCATGGTCTGTGATTGTGCACTTGGGCTGAGCAGGAAAGCTGAGAGGGCACAAAGAATTGTGTCTGTCTGTGCTCTCATTCAGCTTTTTCCTTACCTTCCACTACTCACTACAGACAGCAGCAGTACAGGTCACTGACAAACACTGTTAATTGCCAAGGAATTGAAAAGATGAGATGGCAACAGACTCTGGCTTTGCAATGATATACAAAGAAGGACCAAAGAGAAGAGGACCACTGCAAATAAATCACTCTGTATTCTGGAAGTTCATCTGGGACTTGTTCAGAGAGCTTCCTGTAGTGTTGTACTTAGCTGCATTACCTACAGTGCAAGTTCCCAGCTCCCTTGGTAGGTCTGAGCAAATAAGAACATGAGGACATACCCCAGACTCCTCCAAAGGGATTCGTCAGAGAAAATTGCTCATTTGATAACAACATTTTGGTGCTGGGGAAACATTGAATTTCATTCACTTCTCAAACAGATGATCCATGGTAAACAAAATAGGTTGAGAAACAAACCTCCATGGTAACAAAATAGGTTGGGAATATTGCCCACTATTAGCTAACTGCAGGCAGTAGCTGTTCAGGTTCCCCAGAATCATTAGCAATTCAGTTTCTCAATCAAAAAAAGGGTGAGAGGTAAAAAACGAGACTGGACTTCAATTAGTGCTTTTGAGAATTTATACCAAGTGGGAAATGTCTATTTAGTTGCTGACTGCAGATGCACTTCTTTGAACAGAGCTGGAGAAAGACAGAGAAGAGAATGGAAGATGTTCCTGTCAATACAAAGAGTTAACAGGAGAGCAAGCACAGATGAGAAGAAAGAAGTAAAGCCTACCTCCAAAGGAGGTGAGCTGCTGAGGTGCTGCCTGATCACGAGGTTGTTAATTCCTGAGTCAAACCAGCATTGTGTCCTCAGAGCCTTTAAGAAAAGGGTGAAATGGTGAGTCTGACAGTCACCTGACAGATGTTTCTCATTGTTTCAGTTTAGAGACAAGTTTGGGAGAAAACACTCTGGAACGAGTGCTTCCTCTAAAAAGGATTCTAACAATCCCTTTCTGCCAATAGGAAATGAATACTAGTGGATGAAAGCGAAAAAAAACCCCAACCATTTACTGACAAACAGAATGCTCACACAGCATGCAAAAAAAGGTTAATAAATGTTAGATATTGAACCATCAGACCTTACTAGTGTATATACATATATGTAAAACAATAAACAATAACGGCAGCAACAACACAGACCAGAAGCCTTTCCCCTTCCATGCAGTTCCGGTCACAGCCAGCAGGGGCGCTGGTGGCTCCCGGCCGGGCAGGGCGGGTGCGATGATTCCCCCGCGCCTGCAGGGGGAGCTGTGGCGCGAGCTCGGCCGCCTCACTCCTGCAGCGGCGGCTCAGGCGGCGGGGGAAGAGGGGAGGTGGCTGCATTTGCAAAACTCACAGGGCGCAGCCGGTGTCAGTGCTGCTCCACTGAGCTGGACTGTAAGAGTAGCCTCAGAGCAGCGGTTTGGAGCAGCAGAGACAAGCAGACACCCAGGGGCAGCAAATCAAAGTGTAGCACTAACCCCAGAGCAGTGGAAGAAGCAGTGGAGGGGTCCGGGCAGATGCAGGATGCTGAGCTAAAGTGTAGCAAAGACCCCTGAAGCAGTGGCAGAAAACAGTGAGGGCTGGGTGGGGATTGCTCCTTCGCACAGGGAGCCACAGCTGGTCCCGAGTCTGGGCTGCCACGCAGAGGGAACAGCCTGCCCGGGAGTGCTCCCGGCTCCCGGCTCTTGGCACAGCACGCACTGGCTCTGGGCTCCCAAATGGCAGAGGGGCAGAGAAGCAAGCTGGCAGGCCCTGGTCACAGTGCCTAAAGAAGAAGAAGAAAAAAATATATATAAAAACGAGGGATAAAAATAGGCACAGGGCAACAGGACCCCAGATCAGACCCACCGTGCCATATCGCAGCTGTGTTGATCACCCCTCTAGAAGGAAAAGCAGCCCCGGGCCCCCAAGCCCTTTAGGATCCTGGGCCACCCTTCACCCATTGCGATATTCCTGAGCTGGAATGGGGGGGCAGTGGAGTGGCATTACTGAACGCAAAACAAAAACAAAATGGTTATGGGATACGAACCATTGCCAAGACACTCATTAAGAAAGGAACCATAGAATCACAGCAGATACTGAGCTGGAAGAGATCCATCAGGACCACTGATTCCAACTCCTGACCTTGCACAGGACCATCCCCAAGAGTTACACCCTGTGCCTGAGAGCACTGTCCAAACACTACTTAAATTCTGTCAGGCTTGGTGCTGTGGTGGCTTTCCTGGGGAGCTTGTTCCACACCAATTATCCTCTTGATGAAGATCCCTTTCCTGATACACAACCTAAACCTCTCCTGACTCAGCTGAATACCTTTCCCTTGAGTGTTGTCACTGGTCAGGAGAGTGAAGACATCTGTACCTACCTCTGCTTCCCCTCATGAGGATGTTGAAGACCTCATTTAGGTCTCTCATCAGTCTGCTCCAGGCTGAACCAAGTGACCTCCTCATAAGGTTTCCTCTCCTCACCATCCTCATGGCCCTCCTTTGGACACTCTGTAATAGCTTAATGTCTTTTTTGTGTTCTGCTGCCCAAACTGCACACAGGAGTCAAGGAGACAATTACATCTTATTAAGGAAGTTTCTTTTCCTAAGATACCCATGATGTATACATTTTGGTGAGGCCTCTTGTAAATGCTTTCTACATTATGACTATTTCACCAAAGTTTGTAGCTTTATTAACCTACAGGAGGAGGTCAGGTGGCTTTTGGTTGTCACTATTGACAATAATAAGCAGTCACTTTATCAAAGAATGAAAATAATGTAAACAATGAGTTTCTGCTAAAAATACAATTCTTACTTGCTGTTTCTCTGTTATTACTTTCCCAAACAGCAAACAACATCAGTCATTGAAGACAAACTGCTGTGCTATGACAGAAAATATATGCTTGCCTTACAGTCATGTTTTTCTTCTTTTATAATGGACATTATTCATAATGGAAATAATAAATCTTAATGACTGGTTTCAAGAAATTTGGCATCAGACAAGTTCATATTTTATTCAATGTTTTAAGAAATGTTTTCCAGAAAAAAATGGTGTAGTAAATCAGACCCCAAGAAAATTATTCATCCATATAGGTTCCCAAGCTGTTCAGAGATGATCATTGAGACCATGAAGTTTGGTCTCATGTATGCCACAGGCTGCTGAATTTTTCCATTACCAAATTAAAAAGTTGAAGTATTAAATATCTAGAAGTACATCACTTAATCAGGCCAATGGTAAAACAATCAATTTTTCTTTGGGGTTTTTTTTCAGATATAAGCTTGTTTGGGGTTTTTAAAATATTGAACCAAGACTAATTCAATCATGGCCATTGTTATTGTACAATCATGGGCTGTGATACCCCTATTCTCCTTTCCTCTTTTATTAACAACAAATATAACCATTATGTCAAAATGGAACCTGGTATCTGTTGCAAAAAAAAAAAAATAAAAGACCACCTAATAGAAAGAACATAGGACTATTCTGTAGCATTGTTGCAGGTGTGTTGACAGGATTTGCTTGTTATTAGGACTGTGTAACTACATAGTATTTTTAAAGTCAACAAATATATAAAATTCGAGATCATATAAAGAGTGTTTAGACTTTTCCTCAAAGGGCTTTTTAACCCAATGTGTTAATCCTTCTCTTCTACTCCTTGTGCTCATTATTGATCTGAACAGAGTATAAATGCCAGACTGCAAATTATATTTTTCTCATGAAGAGAACATTATTGATAGCCAAGGATAAATTGTTATATTCCTTGTCACATTAAATTATTTAAAGAAAACAAAAATATGAAGCATATAATAATCTAGTAGGACAGTTTTATGCCCTCAGACAAGAAAAGGAAAGCATAAGATGACTGGAATCTGGAGAAACATTTTCTTAAAATTAGGGTAATGTTAATAATCAAAGAGAGAGAAGAAGTAGAACCACCAAAACAACATCCCTTATATAAGCCTGACTCCTGTAAAATATTCACATCCTTAAATTAGCCTTAGGTTTTTTACTTATTAGGAGAGTTGGTCACCTCAAAACAGTATTAACAAGAATAAACAGTTGCTGAACCCAATACACCAGGATAGGAGATTGTTTAAACTGAATACCTCTTTAGCATGGTTATACAGAGAAACCTTCTTAAACTTATGGTTCAGAGCTGGAATTTGCTGCACCTGGCAGAGGCACAAGTGATTTTTATTCCAATGATGGTCAGTTACACATATAAACATTTCCTGTTTAATTAAGTATTTTTACAGTCAAAGCATTTAGAAGTTATTTGGAAATCACAGTTCAATTCTTTTCTCTAAGAGGATTTAAAACCTTTTGCCTTCTACAAACAAGCTGGGTACTGGGGTGGAGATGACCTGGCTCATCCTCCTGAAACTCTTCCATGTTTCATTAAATGTCTGCTCAGGCAAGAATAGTGCTGCCAAGACTAACAGCAAGGTTCTCATCAGAGAATGCAGACTGCTGATCCTATCCAACACACAGCATATCTATGAATAAGGATTATAGAAATAGCAAAGCAATAAAATATGAAAGGCAAACAACAATTAAAATATTTATTTTGACTGTTCTGCTGAATAGTTTGGTTTGGGGTTTTCATTATATAGGATAAATTTATAAATAGAATTCCAGTTTGTTTAACTATTTGCCCCGGTTTGAGACAAAATTGGTGAGGAAGCTTCCCAAAGGGGTCTCCTCTAAAAAGCCAATTCCAGCAGACCCTCTCGAACCAGTTCAGGAGATAATCTTCTTAGAGAAAAGTGGGAAAAAACTGTTTATTTCAGGAGCGAAGTACTCACAAACATGAAAAAATGAATAAACAATGAAACCTCTCGTTGTTCTGAAGAGACGACAAATTCAGAGTCCTTCTGTAGTTCAGAGAGTCCTTTTGTGGGTGTGTCTCACCTCACTCAGCCTTTCTCAGTCCCTCTGGGGCTTGGACCCGGTGTCCAGCCACAGAGCAACTTGAGGGCCCCCTGTGTAACTGTCCTGGTGTTCTGGACCAGAGAAAAAAGCTGAACAGTCCCAGAACAACCACAGTCCTGGGAAAACTTACCAAGCCAAACCAAACAAAAAAGAAAAAAAAAAAACAAAAAAAACCAAAACATCCCGAAAACCCAACAAAACAAAAAACCAACCAAAAAAAAAACCCAAAAAACTCCCTGTCTCTCTCTACCTCTGCAACTGCTGCAAGCTGGGAGCGATCTGAATTCTTCTCTCTGTTTTGAGTACAAGCACCTCAAGCATTCCACTGCCTCTTCCCTCACTCTCTCTGGGCCTGGCTTAAAGCTTCAGGACCCATTTCTGGACAGAAAAAAACCCAAATGTTGGGATACCAGACCATACAGTTACCCCTGGACACTACTGCCTTTGCATGAAGTTATGTTAATAAATTATATTTAATATTTTATTTCACTAAGATGATTTTTTTAAAAAAACTCTTTTGGGTAAATACCAAATGTCACAAAGTTTAAAATAAATAGAAATTGATAGAATACTTATTTATTTCTTTAGCCAAAACAAGGACAGATGCTAACACTAAGAAAGCTAAGCAATGATTTAAACAATACAGAACTGGAATGTGAGTAAGAAACAAATTATAAAATTGAATTTTATTTTCTTTCCTGAAGATGGTATTATCTTTTTAGGTATCTATGTTTCTGCCACCAATGTCTGGAAGTATTCCAATTGTCTGAATGAAGATCAAGGTTCCAAAAATAATTAAAATGCTTGAGAAAGCAATTGGAACACAGCTTGCTACTTAGAAATTATAAAATCATTCACAATTCCTTATCATTTTTTTGCCAGTTAATAAAGCAGGCTAATAATTTAAAAACTAGTTACCACGTCTCCTCTGAACACATGTATTCATCATGAACATTATTTGCCTAAAAAACATGATTAATAATATAATTTACTTTTCTGTGAAAATGAAATTTGCTCTGGGTTGGAAACACAACAGGCACCTTTGTACATGAGCTTGACAATTCACGACCACTTATGCGTACCTTTCTGTAAAAAGTGATTCACCAAATCCTTTCTTGCCACACTTCGGTGATCTCTCACTTGATGGAAATTCTTCTGCTGAAACTAGCAGAAAATATTTGCCTGCAGGTTGTTGTGTGAGCAGGTCCTCTACCTAATTAAAAAAAATCTAGATAAGCCATGGAAAAGTGCCATACAATACCTCTTGTATTGAGGAGTAAAGCATCAGCATTTAAAATCCATTTTTAGTCCAAAATGGCCATGACCAATGATCATGACAACTCTAAGTAAAACCTTAATTTCAATTTGAAACAACTATTAAACTGCCAACCTTTACCAAGAACACCATAACATTGTTACTTTCAAGAAATATAACCTTGTGACAACTAGGAAAAAAATCTTTGTCACATAATGGACATAATTCATGCAAATGTGCTGCTCCTTCTTTTTAGCAAGTTGTTAATACTAAATAAAAAAAAAAAAAGACAAAACCAATCATCACCAATCATATGGCATCATTTGCAGATGCATTTTCTGCAGTATTTCCTAAATATGAGACCTGTGTGGAAAATTTAAAATATTCCTATCTTAAACAAAAGTCCTGCAATGCTTGACAATATTGAAAGCTTTCAGGACTGCAGAGATTATTCATAGAAGAGACTTTCCCCCACCAAGAACTATGGTAAGCAACAATTAATTTTTGAAAACAGGGAGCATACAACCCCTTGAATCAGAAAATAAAACAGCAAAATAGTCAGCAGGCAGCCAAATCACTCCTGGTTTTTATCACCAGAAGAGCAGAGGGAGCCTGAGGGATTACTGGTGATCACAGTGGGTTTCACAGAACAGCAGGGAATTTCACCTAGTTTATGTTTATCAGGAAAACATTTTGTAGTTTGAAAATTCCTTGCTTAATTCGGCACAAACTTTTCCATATCAAAATGACTGTAAGTACTGGAGATGAAAGAGTAGAAGCAGCTTCCTGGCAAGTGAACATACACAAAAATCATATGGTTTGGCATTTTGGTTCTTTTGGTTTTGTTTCTTTTTATAAGCATCAACTATGGATACAAATCTGCTGGGCTTTGAGGCATGGAATAGCATTTTGGAAAACACTTGTGCAACATCCAATATTGAGGGTTTTTGAACAAAAATGGCATCAAATACAATCTGTTCACATGCTCATCCTGCCCTTTGAAACAAACAAGCTCATCTTAAGTATGCCCAGCTGAGGAAACAAATCTTTAATTGCTTTTCCAGGAGGCAGAGGTAAAAACAAAAAAATTCTACCTTCATTAGTCCTGTTTAAGCCCCACTTTGGTAAGTTTTTTGGTTAGCTGTTTGTGATTACAAAAAATAGCTTTGAAATAATGATACCTAAATTTCAGTTGAGATTATAAATGATTGAATGATGCAAAAGTTGTTAGCTTGGTTATTTAATTAAATCCCCAAGACTTTTAAATTTTCTGAGGTGATCTATCCTAAGAGTAAAATGTTAATAGCTTTTCATCTAGTGGATCTGAACTCAGCAAGGAATCTTTAGTTGTAACCCTTACATAACTGAAGATTACCTTTTTCTTTTTTTTTTTTTCCTCTTATTGTAGGTATAAGAAAAAATCATTATCAGTATATTCTTTAGCATTTAGAAAGAGTTCTGTTCATTATGGAAATCCCTATGATTGATGTTTAACAGGAAAAGAGAGAAGAAAGGAGCAGAAAACTACTGTGAAGTCCTATTAACAGGTGTGTAAAAATTCAAGAAACTCATCAAATGAAGAGCTGTCTTTCATAACTTGCTTTGAGACATTCTGAATTTGCACTACATGCATCAATTTTGTTTCTATTGTGAAAAAACTTCACACACCAATTATGAATAAACCATGCTGAAAAGCAATAAATTCTTGGAAGAATAATATTTTTAAAGTATTGTTACAGATGGGCAAAATAAGAACCACATAGAACAAACAAATAAGAAACCATTAATTGCTTTGAGGAGTCATTAAAATCCTGACATATGTAGGTTGAAGTGTATAATCTTCCAGAGACTATGGTTCATTTGTTTAAAATGGAAATGGAAGAATTAAATATAGAAATGTAAAAATCATTATCTCATGACAAAATTAAATAAATTAGAAATACAGAAATTGATCCTGAATTTCTGTCTTTAATGCATTCCAATTCATCTTAATTCATTATACACCCTAGATAAAATATTAGCTTAATTTTGAATTTACCAGCTTAAAAGGTTTTCATTGGAGTCTTTTCATGAGTTAAACAGAATTTCTTGTTTAATTATCACAGCTGTATCTGAAACACCTTTTTAGCAAACTCCAAGGCAGTAAGCAAATTACAAAAATTTATGTGACTGTTTCTAATCATAGCAGAACCATAGGCTGTGCTGCTTCCATAGGAGACTCTGTTCTACCATGCCATGCCTTGTGAAAGTGAAGCCAAAGTACATCAGCTTAATGGAGAGGAAAGATGATCATGTGCTAATCTTTCCCCCTTCCTCACTGTGCAACCATCAGCAGTCCTCTTGTAAAAGAAGAAGGAACTGAAGTCAACACTGTAAGATGAGCTTACTCATACCTCTATGTGACATCATTCCGTGAATAATTTATGTATCAGACACAGATCTTGGAGCTGTTAATCTTTCATAGAGCAGCAGTCAGAACCCACGTAGAGACTGCAATCACCATCTCGACTGCCACATGGCACAGCTGCACCACTGACACCACAGAGAACAAAGCAAGGAGTTGGTCTTGCTGCCAGGGTTTTCCTGGCATGGGAAGATGAAGAAGTCTGAGAGCTGTATTTAGACAAATGGATTCCCCAGTTCTGGCTCAGGTGCTGCACAAGCTGCCTCCTCTGCTCATGGCACAGTTGAGATGCCATGTTACCATTCCTCTTCTTCACAATGAGCCAATTGCTTATGGTAAGTCACACAAAGATAGTTAAAAAGCAATTGTCAGCTTCACTGTAAGAATATTGCTGAATCAATGATGCCACAGTTTACATTAACACATGCCTGGCCACACACCTCTCTGGGGAAACATTCCAGGCTTCATGTATTTTCATCTGGAAACAGTAATTCACTGCAATAAATAGCATTCCAAATAATACTCCCCCAAAAGTATCCCAAGTATCCCAACCCCCCTCCCCTTTTTTTTTTTTTTTTTTTTTTTTTTTTTTTTTTTTTTTTTTTTTCTTGTTTGTGGTGGTTTTTGAGGGGTTTTGCTTGTTGCTTGGTTGTATGATTTTTGTTTTCCAGGACTGCTTTCATCAGTTGTTAATAATCACATAATGAAAGAAATTACCAGGTTTCAGGAACTGTGAAAATACATTACATGTTGTCAGTCTTTAAGGGAAGGATTTTCAGGTACCAAGTATCTAAAAATCAGTAATAGCTCAATACCTAATACTTATATAAATTTTGTGCCACTATATAATTATTTTGTGGATATTTGATTAAATATCACATGAATCATTTACAGGGAAATATTTTTCCTAGTTGCATGCCATGCTGAAAAATGCACATAACTGGTAGGTAGTAAGGGCATGTTTCCAGGATACAATGCTTATATGTAAGAAGGAAGTAGGTAGGATCATTACACTTCTGGCCTTGAAGAAGAATAGAGAGTAGCTAATTCTCCAACTATTCTTACACAGTAATTTCTAGGTTATGAGATTCTATTGAGTGTTTTGATGACACATATTACAGTCATTCTAATTTACAAAAAAAAAAAAAAATTAAGAAATTGTGACAGAGCTAGTTAAAATTGTTTCAAATGTATGATTATTGTTCAGTGTAAAATTATGTCTTTATACAAAGGCTGATGAAAAAGCTGGAAAAGGAGTGAGGAAGAAAAGCAAGCATGAAAACTCTAACTGGATAGAAAAAAGTTATTAAATTGTGTGACAGTATGAGTAGTGGCTTAATGAAGTGCAGCAAGCATGCAATTATCTCTTACCTACAAGAGCACCTTAATTTATGTTATCAAAAAGTATATTATTTTTGAGCTTAAATTGAGAAATACAATGTTGTGGAAAGAAAGTGACCTTTATAAAGCAGGAAAAGGTTGGGGATAGCAAGGAAATATTCTATTATACAGTGCTCTTCTTTAAATTTATAAATCTCTACTTCACTTAAGCCTAAGAAAGGATTTTCCTTGAAGTCATCCCCACTGAACAAAATCAGAAGTTGAACTGGAAATTGTATAAATAAAACACTCTTAATTAGACCCCTCTATGATGAAATCAGAGAACTGAACACACATTAGCTCATGAATCCTTACAAAGTGCAGACTGGAACACAAGATCTAAAAAACCACACCTTCTTGTCAATGCATGTTTGGGAGAACTGCTATAATTCTTGAAACATCATTCCATGAATATATATTATCTTTGAGTGATACTAGATTAACATCTATGTCTTGTGAAATTGTGGGACCTGCATACATCTTCTCAGTTGAAAAGATATTCACTGAATTCTGGTTTTATGTTTGCTTCCATTTATGTAACACTGAAATAAAAAAAAATAAATAAAATAAATAAAACCCCCAAAAAATAACAGTATGTGTTATTATACCAAAGTGAAAATAACAGTATGTGTTATACCAAAATGAAAATAACAGTATGTGTTATACCAAAATGAAAATTTCATGTTATGTAGGTATGAACAGCAATTGGACATATAAAATCAAAAGTGATATTCAGCATATGAATCTTCTCATATCAGCAGACTTATTTTAAAGAGTAGTGATGTGCAAAGAAGATGACATTCCCTCTATTTATTTTGGATAAAAAGCACCTGATTCAACTGTCTTTTACCTTAAATGGCTTCATCTTCCATTAAGACTCAAAGGATGTTTAAAATCTATTAATAATACCAGAATTATTTAGGCAAATAAGCATAAGCTCAATAGATGCTACTTGAGGTCACAACAGGTATAACTTTTAGACCAGAAAAAAGTTTCATCTGTACTTTAAATATAGCTTTCAGTCATCCATTACTCCCTCTATGGAACCATGTGCTACAACTTCCCTTCCCTTCCCTTCCCTTCCCTTCCCTTCCCTTCCCTTCCCTT
>NW_024501237.1:9057932-9336623 GCF_017590055.1 Onychostruthus taczanowskii | reverse complement strand
TCCCGTGCGCTACCACCCCCCTTCCCTTCCCTTCCCTTCCCTTCCCTTCCCTTCCCTTCCCTTCTTTTCCTTTTTCTAAAAGTCATTCAAATCTATGGACCAAATTCCATTCCTGTTTTGGTCTTACATTGACACTGTTGGACTGGTTATCAATGGGGAACATGGTTATTGTGTTTTGGGGATTCTTTCCCTCCTATTTTAAAATATAATTCTTTCATATAAAAATATTAAACACCTATCTGTTTATCAGCATAAGAAGTATGAAATTAATATACTTATTAAACTCAATTCAATATTGGACAAATAGAACTCTGTGTGATCACGAGGGAATAGTCCTTGCAAGATTCCTGTAGAGTAAAATAGACATGGACAATTAATGCATGTGGGAAATTTAAGGTGCAATTTGCACTAACATCTCAAAAACCATTTTTAACCAAAAATTAAAATATATTCACCCTAAGCAACTATAACCTAGTTACCACAGTCATAACATTTTTTCCTAAGAATTTATTTCATTACAATAAATTGAAACCAGAATAATGCTGAAACCACAGTATTTAATATATTTGAGTAATTTCATTTGGAACAAGTTAACTAAAATAAAATAAAATAAAATAAAATAAAATAAAATAAAATAAAATAAAATAAAATAAAATAAAATAAAGGTGGACAATATTTTGGACCTCAGGTCAGTATTTTCAAACACTTCACTTGAAAAGCAGTTTCATAAGGGTTACTTCTGCAACCTCAGTTTTTATTCCTGTTAGAACCGAGGATTGATTTTTTAAGTGTTTATTTCCTTTCCAAGTGGAATATGATGATCCAGCCATACAGCTTATGAGCTCACTTTCCATGGAATAGTGATTTAACTAAACTGCTACTGTATGTTTGGATGCCAAATGCACAACAGTAGAATTTATTGTTAGATGCTGAGATTGTTTTTTACTTCTTTTTACTTATTCCATCATTTTAATGTCTTGGTTACTTGGAGATGGGACATTTTGCTAAGTTCATGAAGCTCAAAAAACTTCATGTAGCTCCATAAAATAACTTTTATGACCATCTATTAAAAAAAATCATGCTTTAGAGTAACACAAGAAGCCAAATCCAGTCAAAGAAGCTTAATCCAGCCAAAAGAAAATTAATCAATTTATCAGATCATTTTGTCCAAAGAACATTGACCACATTCAGAACTGGAGTAAACACATTCAGGTCAGGCAGTAAACAGCATGATACCAACTTAAGTGAACTCTGAAGCTGCTGAATTTTCAGTTAAACATGATTTGTATAATCATGTAAGGAAAAGCAGCTCTCACCCAATTATGGTCACGTCTAATCCCTTGATGTCTCCAGTGAGTTGGTTGGTTGGCTGGTTGGTTGTCCTACACCTGCACTGCCAAAAAGCTTTTCCCTAAATAATAGTGTCTTCTAAATTAACTTTCTCCTTATCACTGGACAGAGAACACATCTTCCATAATGAATATTCTTATGCATTATCCAATTCACCATCACAAATCCATATCAGTCACTGCACATGAAAAGACAAGTTTTAAAATGCCCTATTAAGTGGGCCTTGTAGAATGATGTCTTAGGCAAGTATCTCAACTTAGTTAAAGAACATGTCAGAACAAAGACTTTTATTAGTGCAAAACTTCTTGCAGTTAGTGATGTGCTTTTGCTGTGTCTTTTGAAACAATGTTGCCCTCTAGCTTTCAAGGAATGAAAATAACACAGAGTCATTTAAGAAAACACATTATGTGACTTAGAAGAGATGAATCCAACTTGGAATTTGTCTCTATATTTCTAATTCATCTGAAATCTTTGGCCTCACTGGGAGTTTTTAGCCCCAACAAGTCGGCATTTCAGTCAACAGCCTGAACAGGATGATGAATGAAATAAATTTAATTATTGAAGTCTTCACCAAAACAAAAAAGATATTATAAAATGGGATAGAATATAGAATAGATTCTTTTCTTCTAAAATATTGTATTTCAACTATGAGATAAATACATGCTGGGTTGTCTCCCGTGGATGGAAATTCAAGTTACAAAATACCTGAAGGATTCAAATATTTAAAATTCAATTCCTTCATAAGTACCTCTGAATTTCAATGGATTTTAATTATAATCAGAAAGGATTCCTCACTGGAAATGACAAATAATAATAAGAAAATTTGTCAGAATTATATTCCAGTTCAAATGGGAAAATATTCTCCTTCACCGATTGATCAAAAGCATCACTTCAGGGATAAAATTGTTGCAGTTCACTTTATAGAAAGAAAATGCCAAGTATTTGAGTTGTCCTACCGCTCATTCACATTCCTTAATTCAAGAATAGTGTTCTGTGAGTGCAAGAATGAGAATTAGCTAGATGTCATATTGGTTTCCACCCAATAATTGAGCCTTGTTGAAAGCAGAGCAATTTATTTTAGTAATTTTCTGCCTCATCCCTGAATATCTTAGAAAATTATTACTGATGATAGTCTTTTCTTGAACAAACATAAGAGCTTGTTCCAGAGAATGTTTAAGACAGTAGAAACTCAGAAGTCTAAAAGATGAGACACTTTTTCAAGAAATTGTCCTAAAAGCAGTTGTGATACAGTGCATGAGCCTCTGGGATTCAGTGAAGAGGAGAGGAAAGGAGCCCTGTACATGGGTAGGCACAGCAGTGCTGGTGGTTCAGGATAACCACCAAAGAGGGAAGCTCTGAAAACTTCATGCAGCTCCATAAAATATCCTTTATGACCATCTATTAAAAAAAAAAAAAAATTAAGTTTTGAGTAAAACATCTTCTCCATGAAGAGTAGTGAGATCATGATGGAGAGAATTTATCTATTCCGTGCTCTACAGGGAACGTACCTTCAGATCAAATACCATTTTTCATGAAAACTTGATTTTTTTCTAAAGAATTTGGCTAAATATACACACATATAATTTCCGGTATACAACCTTATTAAATTGGAGATGTCAGTTTGTTTTTATTTAAACTAAGTCAGCAGAAATTTTTGTGTTACCAGATAAATTACAAGTTGTTCTAGTATGAAATGTAGAAAGAGTCCTAGTAAGCAAAGACTTTCTCATTATCTCACTTGATGTGAATGTTTATTGTGGTCAAAGATAAAGAAAATTAAAATTTCCATAGGTTGTTAATAAATCTATATTTAACAAAAAAAAATTAGTGCCCATATTTATTGTCAAGTGGGAAGAGCACCTTCTATTAGGCTCTCAAATTGTCATGTCAGCTTCTTCCTTCTGTTAAGAGAGAAAAGCTTCATGCTCCTTTGGTCTTTAAAACAAAAATAAATGTAGTAAAGTCATAATATCAAAAATCATTCTGAAAAAATACATTTCTAGATAACTTGCAAACTAAAATATTTTTTGCTCTTTCCTATAAGAAAACAGTATGTGCATTTTGGATGCAAAAATAAAAACTATTTGCCTAGCAAAGACAAACTGATAAAGCAATATGTTTTAGCTGAATCCACTTTATTTTGGGTGGATGCAGTTTGGTGGTCTTTTGTTTATCCATATATTTTTACTTTTTAAAGCTAAACATGTTTAAACATTTTCCTGACTTCTGTAAATCCCCAAAGTCTGTATCTGTTGCCATCATATTTTCTGAAAAATTGTCTTTGCGCAGGATTCTTCTCCTGGGAAGCTGAGAAGCCTCAGAGTGTGTTTTGCTGCTTTGGAATGTGGTTGGAGATTGTTTATCCAACATGTGAATTGTTTTAACTTAATGACCAATCCTGTCCAGCTGTGTCAGGACTCTGGAAGAGAGAGTCATGAGTTTTCATTATCATTCTTGTTAAGCCTTCTGTCTGTATCCTTTCTGTATTCTTTAGTAAAGTTTTAGTTATAGCATTCTTTAATATAATATAATATCATAATATAATAAATTAGCCTTCTAAGATGGAGTCAGATTCAATCATTCCTCCTTCATCCTAGGGACCTGGAAACTACCACATGCATTGTCATGAGAGCAGCTGTGAAGGATAGGAGTTTGTTAACTGTCCTTGGTGTATAACTGAATATAAATTTTTATTTTAAGGCATTTCTTTCATTCTCACATAAAAAATTAATGGCGAAAAGGGTGAGATTATTTTTTAAGTTATCAAGAAGTAGTAATGAAGGTCTTTATTGTAATAATTCAAGGCCACAATTTTAATTTTCTCTAAGCAGTTTCTATACTCACAGACTTGACCCAAGAACTCTGCAATAGTTTAATGTGTCAATTGCCTTTATATAGATTTTCATACCTTCATGGCTACAAAAGATTATTTCTCTTGCTTATTTTCACACAAGAGTTTTCCCCTCCTCCATAGCTCAATAGATTCAGGATTTACATTTCTCATGTCTTAGTCATGTAAGTAAGGGAATGCAATAAAAATATGAGGCATCCTCTTTTTCTCTAATTGCCCTTCAGATTTATGTAAATTTGCATCTCCACATACTTATTCATTAAGCATCTGGGAAAAGCCAAGGAAATCTGTTAACTAATATAAAATCAGAGATTTTCTCCTTTATTTTCTCTCCCCAACATCACATACTTCAAAAACCCTTCAAAGTTTGCTGGAGGCTAGTAAAATTATACACAGCTGCTCTTTTCCCAGTAAAATGGAATACAGCAGCAAAGAAAAATCTACCAGAACAGATCTTGTTTACAAAGAATGAAAGAAAAAAATATTGCAGTTAAAGTAACAGGCTTTAAACAAAGAGCAAGTAACTCAATAGTGACAGCAATCATGAGAAATGATGAAAGGAAAAAAAAACAAAAAAAACCCTCCACGAAACAAAAAAAAAAAAAAAAAAAATCAAAACCAAACCAAACCAAACAAACAAACAACAACAACAACAAAAAAAACCCCACAAAAAAAAAAAAAACACCTCAAAACCAAAATCCTGAAGGGATAAAAACCCCCACTTTTCTTAGGCACAATGACCTAAGAAGGAGAAACAAAGTACAAACTTTTAAAATAGCTATTTTACATCTGGGTAATAGCAAATTATATAAAAATATCTTCAGTGAGAGCTATTTCTGCTCTACAAGCAACAACACACTGGCTTTTTTTTTCTTGCCAATCATCTGCTATTGTTCTGTCAGAGATAATGCTACCAAAGACTATTGACAAAGTGAAGTCTCCAGGCAAATGTTATACAAGTGCATTGTTACGTTGATTTCAGTGAATGAATCACACAGCTTGAGGAAGTGATACTACACTACCTGAGTCACACCATCCACCTACCTGTCCCTGGGTTTTTTTATGGGAGTTGTTCAAAATCATGATAAAATAAACAAGTGCCTGCATTAGCTATGGAATTTTTAAAGAGATGCTGCATTTGGGTGTGGTTTTTTTATGAACTCCACCTTCTTACAAGAGTTTCTTTAATGAAATTTGTAGAATCTGTTATTTTTTTCCCTGCCAGTAGTATTTACTGAATGTTGTTTAATCATTATTTCCAAACTTGTGCTGAATTTCACCAGAAAGACAAATTACCACTACTTATTTGTCACTTATAAAGAATCTCTGCCTTTTTTTGTGTTTACACAGCCTCAAATATACTTATAAAGAAACTTCTCAGAAGCCTGAATTCTTAACATTTAAAGATTAAACACATGACTGTGGCTTATTTTCCAACATTTTTCTAAGGTTGAGCAACAGCAAAAATGCCCCTTCTGGAATGAAATATAATTATACACAAAAGCAATAAATGTCCTGGATCTGGCCAGGACAGAGTAAATATCTGCAGCAGCCATTGGAAATGAGTGAGTAACTAGTGGTTTGAAGTGTTTAGTGGAAACATTAAATTGGGGAATACCATTACTAAACCACAATAATAAAGAGTAGCAGGAATTTCTGCTCTTCAGAAAATTCTGGTATTAAAAGAAAAGAAAAATTGCACAAGTAAAAGTCTGATATTCTTGAGAGAAAAAAAAATATATAATTTAGAAAGGCTGAGAAGAACCAAATGTAATTCAGTGCAGCAATAACATAAAAAACTAAAATTCACTTGTACTTTCTGTAGTATAATAAATGCTTTATACTCAAATACATAAATGAACATACTGAATATCTACATTTCAACATTAAGCGGTTACATATACATTAGTAAAAAGTCAATTAAAAACAAAATGTTTAAAAGAACACCACCAAATGAAAATATTTGTACAGCTTTGAAACTAGCTTTTGGAATCTGCTGTCTCAGGAAAATATTTTTAAAAGGAAATTTTCCTGATATATTTACTGATATAGACAAAGAGTTTTTATTGTCTGACCCTGGAAGAACAGTTCCCTTTCATTTGGCTATGCAAAACAGATATTAGATAATCATAGTTAATATCTCACCTTTCAGAAATGTACCTAGACATGACTTACTGATAATGATGCAAATAAAAAGTCACTACATCCCAAATAGAGACATGTGCAAAGTGCTCAAACACAGCTCCAAAAAATCTGTGATGAGAATGGAGAATGGAGGCGAAATATCTTTAACTGTTTCACAGGAAACTGTTTAAAATATGCTGAATGTTCCTGCTTTAGTGAAACACAACAAATTCTGGGATTACAGATTAAGAGCTCTAGAAGCATCAAAATATTTTAAGATACTGTCTTAATAAGGAAGTCTCATATACATATATATATATAAACAGGTTTTATGCATAATATTATACTGTTCAGAAAGTTTCCACACTAATTTAATTTCAGGAAGAGAAATAGAATGTTGATACACATTTGAGAAAATCCACTAACATTAGCAAAACTACTTTAAGTTCTGAAGATTTCTTTGCAATAACATTTTTTTTTTCCTCCTGTGAAATGACACATAATAAAAATAAAACAAGAGAAAATCCTGAATTAAGAGTGTTCTTAAAACATTTTGTAAATGCATTTTTTTTTTTTTTGACATTTTGAAGCTAATCTCATTTCTGGTACCTTGCTATCCTGTGAGGTCAGGTAATTTTCACTTCTTCTGACGTGAAGAATACTTTGTATAATATGTCATTGATATACAACACAGTAATATTGCAAGGACATCTTGGAAATTAGATAAATAACTTTAAACATAAAAGATACATTTATTCTCTTTTTTTGATTTCTTCATTAATTATAAATAATCTCTTTTCTCAAAATTTATATCTTAGAGGGACTTCAGGAGATGTAAATGACTGAAACAAGATAAAAGACAGTGACCTATAACTCACTATATGTACATAATCAATATAGATATTTTTGGCTCATACACTTCTAATTAAATTAAACCTAATTTTTATCAGTATGCATTTTTGAGTTTGCTGATTCTGTTTCTATTTTAAATTTTATCATCAAAGTAATTCCTAATGGAATAAGTGCAGCATAAAATGCAAATTATCCTAAAATCCCAGCCAATATAATTGAGAATTAACAGACAGTAAATACTTTATAATCTTTCAATGAATGTGTCTATGACCACAGGATCTGAAAGCTATATCTATCTCTTTTTTTTAATTTTCTTATGTATTTATATTTGATAGAAAGGTATAAGTAAATATTTCCTAAAAGGAAACAAATGCATATTACACAAAATCTTAACTGGTTCTGAATGACTAATCTATCCCCGTGGAGTTAATATTAACAGCATAATACAGAAGTTATTGAGCACTTCAAAGCCTCATGAAGCTTGTGGAGAGCATTAAAGCTTTGCATCCCTTAGGAACTATAAAATGGAAGTCAGTTCTTCCAGTGCATACCTTCACACTACGTGCTGAAATCAAATATATGCTGTGAAGTTCACACAGTCAGGATGCAAGTATAAAGTCCTGCACTAGGTAAATCTTGCTTAGAGATTCAAAATAAAGATTTAAGCTAGACATCTCCATGTTCTCAGTTCCAGAAGTTGGCCTCTGCAAAGGATTAATTCCATACCATTGATCCTAGGAGTGTTCCTGTAGTACTGATTCAGCAAGCTCACTAATGGTGCAGAAAAGCTGCACTTGCCAAAAATGACACAGGATACCAATCTCAAGATATCCAGTATGGATCTACGGAGGCTGACATGCAGACATGAACACATCCTGCCTATGTTCTGAGTAAGGCAGACAGCAATCTTCCTGAAACCAAAATCAATTAGTCCCAGTTAGCACATTAAAGTAAAGCATTGAAATTGAAGCTAGATATAACTTTTGAATGGCTTAGTAGAAAGCTTTTTCTGAAATCTGTCCCTATTCTCAAACTCCTCACCATTTATTTGGAGAAAAGTATTTGAATCTAGACTTGCAAACTGATTAGATGGCCCTACTCATTAGTTTACAGTAATTCAAGAAAAGATATCTCAATTTCAGTCTTGTGAGTACTGATGAACACTGAAGTTCTTCAAGACAAAAAGACAGTCCTTTCCTCTCCATTTCCTTTCTAAGCTCTACCATGTCTACAGAATCATAGAATAGCATGGATTTTGTAAGGGATCTTAAAGATCATCTCCTTCCAACTCCTCTGCCATGGGTAGGGACACCTTCCAATAGACCAGGCTGCTCAGAGTCCCATGCAGCCTGGCCTTGAACACTCCCTGGGACAAGGCATTGTCAGAGACTGAAGTAGTTCATGCCAAAACACTGATATTAAGTTTTGCTTATGATAACAAAAACTGTATAAAGAAGCTACAACCAAAGAAGTCTCCCTGAAGGTACCTGACAGGGACTATGGACTGAAAGTCGAACTGCTGAGATTAGATAAAGAGAAAACCCATTCTCCAATTACCTGAAGCAAACAATGCGACAAGGAAAAGAATGTGAGCCAAACCAGCTGCTGTGCTAAGAACCATCTCTGGCTTCCTTCAGGGTGGGGGAGGCCGTAGCCCACAGACCCCTTTGCTGGGAGCAGGTTTGCCCAGATTTGACCCCAAGAAAGGTGGAGGGAGGAAGTTTGGGTGTGTCAGAACCTCTGCTCAGGGGCAGGGAACCCATCCCCCCTTACACAACCTGGTTGTGGAATCGAATCCCCAGTGGGACACTCCCATGAGAGGAGCTGAGGGGATGCCTTAATCCAGCAAAGGCTCCCAAAGTACCCCTGGAGTCATTCCTGAAGCCTGGCACCACAGGACTGCAGGTGATGCCACAAACCCAGAGTCTGCTGTAAGGGACAATGGCAAACTCCCCCCACTCAGGGAAGTACCTGGGTTTTCCTACCTGGCCTGAGCATATATTAACCCGTCAGATTTTGTGCTTTTTGGGGGCACCTTCACCACAAAGACCAGCTGGAGAGGATCAATGGAGCATCTTTGGGATCCACAGAGTGGTGACATTTTCCTTACTCTGTCTCTGTCAACCTCCTTCTGTCCCCCCAGTCCATTCCTTCCTTCCTTCTCCCTCCCTCCCTTCCTTCTCTCTCCCATATTTACTATTAAATAAAGCCCTTAATATTGTCACTGGCATACGATCTCTTTTGCACCTTAATTCAGGCTTAGTAATTGGATCTTGACAGGTATCCACAACTTCTAGGGCCACGGCCTTGCTACCCTCATAGTAAAGAATTTCTTCCTTACATATGATGTAAACCTTCCCTCTGTCATTTCAAAGCCATTCCCCCTTGCCCTATCACTACATGCCCCTGTAAAAAGTCCCTCTCCAGCACTCTTGTATACCCTGAAAACATTGAAGAGTGCTACAAGATCTCTTCAGAAAACTACATCCATACTATACACTAATAAGTTCATCTTGTCCCTACAGTCAAATGATACCCCAAAAATCTTGGTTTTTCATGAAAGTTAGAGTCGGACTGAAGGAGGTAAAACTTTGTTCCTTTTTCAAGTCATAGAAGTCAGCTGAAACTTGTTTTTAAGGCTACTAAATAATTCACAAAAATGTGACCTACAAATTCATCAACATAAATAAAAGTCAAAGGAAGTGGTCAGAAGTGAGACTATATCCAGGCCTGGATCTAGTAGAGATCCTGAAACTTGTATGTAGCAGAGATATCCATATATTTCCTTAGATTTTTCTTCCAATGAGATAACAAATGCAGTAAGTTGTTTGAGCTCCCAAAAAGGAGTTGTGCTCAGATGACAAATTATTTTAACTATGGCAATTATTAATAGAAGACCTGCTGTTTCACCTATCATATTGTGATTTACTTGACAGAATGTGAAAACAGCTTGTGTGCTTCAATAGATAGACCACCCCTACTTGAAGAAAAAAAAAGGCTGTATTTCTCTGAAGATCTTCACATTTCAAAGAAGATCTTCATATTTCAAATATGCTTGAAAGAATGACAAAACAACAACTAGATATTTACTCTAATAAAACATTTCAAACAAAAAGTTACAGTACAGTTATTTAATTTAATATGTTATGCATACATTTACCAGTGTCTGACCCCTAAACAATTGTTTTACAGATATTTCAGACTGAATTCCTAATTAGTTGGATAAGCCTGATGAAGCAGTGCATAAAACTCCTTCTAGACTTAGGACTATGGTATTTGACTTATTTTCTAATGTCATCACTCTGAGTTTTTCTCCTTGCCCAATTTTGGTTTGTATGGTAAATTCTTTTGGTTTTTTACAAATATTTCTGCTGGTTTAGATATCAATTGTCTCCACGGAAAGGACTAGTCTCAGGAGACTGTTGTTTATTCTGTGAGT
The DNA here is from genome assembly GCF_017590055.1 of Onychostruthus taczanowskii. Classification (NCBI taxonomy): domain Eukaryota; kingdom Metazoa; phylum Chordata; class Aves; order Passeriformes; family Passeridae; genus Onychostruthus; species Onychostruthus taczanowskii. The sequence goes on along the minus strand of NW_024501237.1, from coordinate 9,326,007 downwards.
TGCTCTTGATGTGATGTCCTTGAAACTAGAATGAAGAAAATGAATTAGTTGGTGTTTACTAACATGCATATTGTCATCTGCCGTCTGTTTCGTTATTGCAACTACTCTAAAGAGTTACTTTTTAATGGTTTTTTTAGTCTAATATTTATTATTTAGTTTTTTTTCTCTAGCTCAGAAATGTTATTGAACACAGCTTTATATCTTAGTAATATGTTTATACTGCTTATGAAATTAGTTGTGCTTTTTCTGCTGAGAAATGTGAGTAATTTTCAATTAATTTTCTTAGATTGTATCTATTTCCTAATACCTATTATTTAGTAGTTCAGGCTAAATCTATGGGGAACTTATCCTTTATTTTCTGTTTTTTTAAAGATTTTATTTTTTCTACATAACTGAAATTAATACTGAATAAAATTGTGATTCAATAAGCAAGTGGTACCTTTTCTTTTCCTAGTAATATAAAACAGTAATTGAATATCCTTCTAACTGTATTGATATGACTAATTAAATTATGCTATTATATCAACAGATTAAATTCATAACTGATAGTCCCATCTCCTGGTATTCTCAGACAGTCTAGCCTTGATAAACAATCAGCAGTGCAAATAAATATACACAGAGCTGGTGTCCCTCATTGCTAGAAAAAGGAAATGCTACCTTATTTATAACCTGAGATTATAAAGTTAAAAAGTTATTTTATTTTTTCAGTAAATGTCTCATTCCTACTCCAAAAAATCCACATCACCTTATTTAATCCAAAAACATGCATAAATTTGTTTTAGTTTATAATCAGATAAGTGTTAATTTTATTGCTGTTAAGATTAAAAACACACATAAAATTACAGCTGCAGAGATGTAATTCAGAGGCCTTAGAAGCTAAGTTTCTATTAGAACATTTTCAGATTTAAAAGACATTAAGATGTTAGGTTATGTTAAAATGTATTGCTAATTGCAGTTGTGCATATGCATTCTAATTCCCATTTATATGTTAAAAAACATGGTTTAAAATACTTTTCCCCCACCCTATTCGTTTTACAAAAGAGACCTGCTCATCTCTACAGCATTTAAGAGAGAAGAGACAAAACACTGATCAGGAAAGAGAATTTCTGAGAATTTTGGGTTCAGCTGCTGTCTGAGACCCTCATTTTGTAAATGTTAACTACAGCAGGTGAGAGGTCTCAGGAAAGTGGGCTGGCAAAACAAAACACTCATTCCAGAAGCAAGACTCAGCTGCAAGGAGAAGGCTCAGGAACTGGGAGATTCATTTGGGATATCACAAATTTGAGGAAAGAAAGGAAATTATAGGAGAGTCCAGGAAAGGTGTATTAAAACTACTCAGGGTGATATGTGAAAAGCCACTTGCTTTCTGTACACGTCATCTAAATGGAAAAGTAAACACATCAGTATATTTAGGGATTTTACTAACAGTATTAATCTGAATTAATTATCTTCATTCTTCATCTAGACACTTTACATGTGCTACTAGCCTATTTCTGATTTCCTGAAAATGTCTCTTAGTAGTAAATGTAGCCATAATTACAGGAAAGTAAATATAATTAGGGAAAGTAAATTCTTTAGAGGTAAAAAAATAGCCATGGATTGTATTCATCTTATTTAGTTATTTATATTTGGATAGCCTTTTCAGGATTAGATTAGTAAAAATTATAAACTGATTTTGGAAAAATTTGCATTACACATTGGTGAGTGAGGTGGAGGAGAATTTGTTCTAAAAATAATTTTTAAAAAACTGAGAGGGATTTTTTCAAGAACAAAGCACAATCTATTTTGGGATTCAGTAAAAAGCAGGAATTCTTTTGCAATGGGAATAGAATTAATATATTAGAGAAAATAAACTTCACCACATGTAAACTTCTGTTGCTTCCTGTAGGGGTTACACATAAATAGATTTTAATTTCCATGGCATTAGCCTGTGGCCTTATTGCTCTCGCTGCTTCCCAAATTTTCATGATTTACAGTTGGATCTTCTATTAACCTTGCTATTGCTTTTTCATTCTGTAACACTTAAAACTTCCACTCACTTCAAGAGGAAATCTTGCACATCAAGAATGAAAAAGCAGATCTTCCAAATCCCTCTTTCAGGGGATACTTCCTTTCTTCTAGGTGTCTCTAGAAGGAATTTCTTCTAAATGTGCCTTAAGCACAAAGGTCAGCTCAAGTCCTCTTTTTTTTATCTTAGGTTAGAGAGAAATTTCAGGTGACCCACAAGGTATTCTACACAAGGCTATTCTAATATTTACTCTTATTTCTTCAAACACCAACAATTTGCAGTACCTCCCAACAGAACAAGACTCCCAGATGTTCTTAGGCTGAACAACATATTTGTGGTGCCTTGAAGTTTGTATTCATCTAGAGATTAAAAAAATAAATAAGTAATGGGGTTTATAATAATACTCGTTTTCTGTGTTCAAACAGTACTTGTATAAGTAGAACTGTTCTATTCAGCAAGCATTCCTTTTTGTTGTGATACACTCTCATCTTTGCCAACCTCCTCCTTATTAAAATCCTTGTAGAATATGATTTCAGAGTCACACATCATCAAGGTCCAGAACAAAGTGTTGCACCATATAACTCAGGCATAAAGTTCAAAATAAAGATGGCATTTTGAAAACTAGTGATGTGTTAATTTTATAAATAAGCAAATTACTTAATCAGACTAATCACTTAAAACAGAAACATTCTCTAGGTTCTAAAGTGCCGATTCAGTTTTTGTGATGTAAATGCAAGGATGGAAATAGGAAAGGTCTAATGATATCAGCAGAATAACAGCACCATAATTTTCAGTGTTAGATAAATGTTACCCAACAATGTTACTTTGCTCCTTCTCATATCTTCTATGAAGATTTTAGCATTGCACTCATGAGCCTGTTTTGAAGTTCCTCATATTAATGAAGTACAGCAGAATGGAAGGCAGCATAGAAATGCAATTAATAGCAAGAAATGCTCAGGCAGAGGTAATTGGAGAAGAGAAAAAATAAAAAAGCTGAAAATTTGATCTCATTGAAATCTGTATTTTCTTACATGGCCTCTTACTGATTTCTGCCTTGAAAATAGTCTGTGTTTTTCTACTGGTTTTATTATATGATATTACCCAAATTGAGACATATAGAGTATCAAGAGGTTAATGAAAAATATGTGAACTATTAAAAGTACATTTAGTGAGTTATCTAGTGTAACAGAGAAATACAATCCATGAACTATTTTCTTCAACACTGTATACATGAAAGACAATATTAAGCTGTTAAAGATAGCAGTTACCAATTCTATGTACTATTATTCATATGAGAAATTGTTTATTAAATCAGAAAAATTAAAAAGAATAGTGATTTCTCTCAGGAACAGTTTTTACTTGGACCAGTATCCAAGTCCATCCAACACAGCCATGCCCTACATTGTATTTACCATGGAGCTTTATCATAACTTGTTAGTAAAAAGAGCAAAAAAAAAGACCATTCTGGAAAGTAGAAAATATATGTGTTCCTATTCTTTCTGATGTAGACAATTGTTACATACCTACAATAATTTTGAGACAATTTGAAATTATATTTCAAGCATGAATAAATGTCTGTTTCTGATGATTAACTGAATGATATTTCAGATATTGTTCAGATATCCAATAAAGGATTTTGTATAAGTAAACTATTTTGTCAGTCCTGCCAAAGTCACCAAAATTAGAAAAATTACTTAAAAATTTGCAGAAAAGGGGGACATCATTCATATTTGTCATCATGCAGCTACACCACTAATTTTAGATATTCTTAAAAGTGATTTGTAGCGACATCAGGGTTAATTAAACCATCAGGAAGAAAACCATTGTCAGGAATCATTTCAAAAATTAAGCCTATCTTGGAAAAAAAAATTGCACATGCCTATGTGAACTATATAAATAAACATCAGTTGCTACTAGGAAGGCTCTTCCTCTTCTCCGCTCATCAGGTTCTCTTTACATAATTGTCTTTCTTATCACTTAAAATGCTAATGAGGTGAGATAAGCAACACCATCCACATTCCATGTGTAGGGTGATAAAAGAGTCTCATCTTAGGCTCTAACAAGACTTTTTATGTTAAAATTTCTGAATCTTTGGAAGCAGATTGAATTGTTATTCTACTGAACTCCAGATGGCGACTTTCCCATTTAGGTATTTTTCTTTATCACTATTATGCCACTACACGTACTGGCAGGTAATGACTATTTATCTTTCTCCCTTTTTATTTTTTTCAACTTACATTTATAGGATTTCCACTGGTTCTGCTGATAAAAATCTAAGTCAATGTCACCTCAATTAATAGTTACTCTAATGTTTATTGTCTCTAATTTAATCCAATGAAGATGGAAACCAATCATGAAGACTTTTTCTTACAGAGATAACATCCTCTCAAAGTCATGATAATATTCTCCATGCAAACAATAGCATAGTTATCCCTCCTGATGTCTCTTTTTTCTTCCTAACATAATTTTTGATGCACTTTCAAGTTTTATTTTGTTTTTCTTACAGTTCAAGTGACTAAAAAATATGTTGCATGTCGCATAGGTTATGTATTATTTCAGACCAGGAATGAAGTCCACCACAGCCAGAATGCAAACTATACTGTTTTAGAGGAAAATAGCCTCAACCACCCACTCCCACCTCCCACAAAGTCTTTCTACTCCTAAAATAAAAGTCACAGGTCCTTATAGCCTCTCTCAACTGTAAGGTAGAGGGGTTATTCAGCATTTACTTAAAAAAAATTAATTAAAGAAATTTCAGAAGGTCTTGCAATACTATGTAATTGCACCACCTGGTGACTTCAATCTTGATGATTGGAAAAAACTTCATTTTCAGCTGCATAGATACAGATGTTTCTTTTTCAACTGCTAATCTCAACATTCTTATTTTAAATAAAAGAGCTAATCTTCACTTGTGTAAATTGAATCCAGATAGAAACAAGATTGTAATATTGCAAAAATCAAAACAAGACTCTGTAATATGTGGGTTCTGCCCCAAGAATCTTCTACATGCATGTACCTGGGGACAACAAGACCTTTAGGAATAAAATGGATACTTATGCTTAATGCTATGACATTTTACTCTCTTGATCTTTGAAAAGAATTCCAGTGATTTATCTGACATAAATTAAGTGCACTAAACAGAAGATCAGTAAAGAAAAAAATACATCAATTCAAGTATCAATCTTCCTTGCATTGCTTCAAATGGCTAAAACTCTGGGGTATGTCCTTGTAATGACTTAGCTGGCAACCTGCATGTGGAATTTTAAGAAGGTTCAAATGAGAGGAAGAACTGATTTAGTGCAGAAGAGCTTGGCCTTGTTGCTAAAGAAATGAGATGTTACAGCTTAAGTTCAGCAGGATGAGTATCTTTTATTATCACATATTTGTCTTGCAGCAGCACCTTCATAACCAAGCCGAAGACCAGGACATTGTGCTAGGCTGACACAAGCCATTAGCAAGAAACAAACCTTGTCCAAATTACCTTATTAAGTAGGCATTCAGAGATTTAAAATGCAGGTGCACATTCAGCTCTCATACTATGTAGATATACTGCATCAAAATATGTTTCTAACATTTGGTTTCTATCTTAAAAATAAATTTGAATCAGGCTTTATAAGACATGAATGTTGAAAACAAATGACTGTAATTAGTAAGAGGGAATTATTCACTATAGAAGTTCCTTGCTATGCAGAACAGGAAAGCAGATTTCCAGAATGACCCTGAATCTTTACCTGCCAAAATGCTCAAAATATGTTTGAAGGTACAAATAATATCCCTTTGGAAAGTACAAAGTGATATATGAAAGTACAAAATGATGTATGAAAATATCTTCAAAACAATGCCTAGTTCAGACTATGCCATTCATTTTTCTTCATATTAAGTAAAAATATATACAGGACAGCACATACTTTCTGATTAGAAGAATTCAGAACTTAATTTTTAACAAGATTTGAAAGTTTACATTTTGGTACAAGTTCTCTTTAAAATATTGGCTTAAAAGAAATAGAACAGGATAAAAAAGTGCGTTAAAATCCTCTGCGAGCAGCTTTTATCGTATCACCTGTTGGGTTTTAACAAGAACACAATGCTCATAGAAGAAAGATCTGAGCATAGTAATAGGAATCCTGCACAAAGTAATTATATTTAGGTTTTTTGAAAATAATAAAATATTGATAACCATCTGTTGACTTGTAAAAATCTAAAGGTTCACAATAGCTCAAACTTCAGATTTGTGACACCCATATTTCTGTGGTTCACAAAGGAAAATGCCTTTCATTATATATTTTCTTGGATTCTGAAATTTCTGGAATCTTGAACATCCTATATAGGGGTGGGAGAAGCCCAGAGTTTGTTGGCTTTGATGTTTTGATTTTTCGTGAAATTTAAGACTTCAGTTTTGTGCAGAGAGAAATAGAGACCTTATGACAATGGAAGATATGTAGGAAAAAAAAAAAAAAACCACAGAGAATAGAATAAAAATTTTTAAACTAATTTTTAAACATATTTTATATGAAGCCAGGAAATAATCATGGTTGATTTTGGTATCATGGAGTACATTTTGCTTGGGCTCTATGTATCCTACTTAGGGATGCAGGTTCCTTGTCAGCCCTGTGACACTTTGGTCAGAGTGACACGGATGTCTTGGGCACCCTAGGGCACCTACTGTGTCACTCACTGCTCATTTGTGCCTAAGCAACAGAATCCCACTCTAACAAATACTCCAGCTAAGAAACAATTTCTTCTCAAGTTCTCGTAAGTCGTGTTTGTTCAGACTGAACAGCCACAGAAAAATATCCACATCAGTGGCAGTGGCCTGTCATGCTTCCATTAGTGGGAACAGAGAGGGCTATCACTGCTCCAGAGAACTCAGGGAAATTTCGATGACAATATATATGAGGTGTTAAAAATCTCCCAGAATTGTCTAATCTTTTATTATTTACTCTCTAAAGAAATAAGAGATAATGGCATCTCTCAGCTTGTATGATTGCAACATTCAAAAAGTGGGAGACACTTTTAGGCATGATAACACAGTACACCATGTGCAGGGCTTAAGAAACAGGAAAATCTCTCAGCATGAATAAAACAGTTGGGAGTATAAAATTAACACTATCAGCAGGAAAAGTGGATATTTAAGATATACATTAAATGTAAAGTCATCTTAATCTAGAATAATTTGTGTCAGAGAAGGGAAGATCAGAAACATAATATGGTAACCCTAAAAACAGAGGTAACCTGCAAGCTTTCATATCATTAACTTTTTTCATAGACAAATATGAGATGCAGCAGCTACTGTGCATGAGATCCATGGTGCAACCATGAAATCAGTACTCACTGAATTTTATATCCTCTAGTGTTGGAGCATGTGGGGTGACCCACTGAAAGATGTCTAGTGTTGGGATCCTCTACAAGTTTCAACATCCAGAAAGCACAATGGAAGCCTGCTGAAAACTCTCAACTGCTGAAGGCAAGGGCTGCTAGCTTTGTAATGGAGCTGGAGGAGGTTTGTGTCAGAAAGGTCTTCTTGCAGATCTTGACTCTGACCACTGGGCTGGTTTGGGAGTCATTACCATCTGTGAAGCTTCTGATTCTGCAGATAAATTAAAATATTTCAAAATAAAACATAAAGGGACTAGCAATATGAACAGCAATAGGACAGAGACCAGCAACAGTGAGCAACAGTGAGGCCAGTGTGAATAGGTCAAAGCAAAGGCAGTGCCTACTGCTCCTTTCTTTCATGAAATGATGAAAAACTGGGCAAGTGTTTAAATACAATGGAGCACAGACTCACTTCTTTTGATGAGCGGCACTCAGTCAACAACTGCTGAGGGACAAAGCTCCATGAGGAAAATCTCATCTGCATTTTATGTGGACTTTATGGATTTATGGGGTCCAGCTAATGCAAGTACAATATCTTTTCTGCAGAATTTTTTTTTAAAGTAAGATGCTTATCTTGAATTAGTTGAATGCTACTGATGACACCAGAAAGACTTAACTCTGCTTGATTTCTTGTCAGTTGAAATCACTTCATGGGTGTCTCAGAGTTGGGTATGTGGGCTCTGGTCATTTGCTGTACAATTGGCAGCCTCGGCTTGCACCACCTCTCTATGCTATGGGACTTTATACTGCACCTCTGAGGGGCTCCAAACAGGATCTCATCCTTTATTCTCTAAGACTGCCAGGGATAAGCAGCGATGCAAGAATGTAAGAGTCTGTGAATGCATGTTTTATATTACTTGTCTCAAGAAATTATCCATTTAAAAAACTTTAGTACTTATTTATTTGTCAAACCAAAATGCCAGGATATGTAAGTACCAAAGGACTTTTGTATAATAGCTTTTCAAACAACAAGCTGGAAATTTAGAGTCCCCTTCAGGGAAACCAAAAGGCATTTCAAGTTCATAAACACCTGCTCATTGCAAAATATAATTTACTACTAACCTAGGGTGTTTCATTCTTACTTCCTTATGGATTTGGGTTTTTTTGTGCTCAGTACAATTTTGATTCTGAACTTCAGTTGCACTTTCACTTTGTGATTCTAATGCACTTCTTTCACTGTTTTTCAAAGTTCATGAGAAAAACAGAAGCTTATTATATCTTGTTTATCTTCTGAGAATATATGTGCTTTCTTCTTATATAATGTTTTCACAAAATTTCATGACAGGGTTTTGTGGTGTCTTTATTTTACCATCTCAGAAAAAAATATCAACCAGGGCCTGTAAATCTTAACATCACTCAGGTGCATCACACAACATTTTCTATATCTCTGACAAATTCTGTTTGACCTTGAGACTATATTTTAGAAATAAGGTAGGTCTTGAAGGGCTGAAAATGTTCCAACAAATTTCTGGCGGACTAGTCTTCCTCACTGTGGATAAACGTTAATTTCTAGTTTTAATTTAGCTAATGCAATCTCCCAAAAAGTGGATCATCCATAGAGCTTGTTAAGTCTTTCATTACCATGCCCTCCAACCCCTGACTGTCAGAAACTTCTTCAAGAAGTTTCCAGCCATAAGGATGTCAATAATTGTGTTTCCTGATCAAGACCAAACATAACCCCTTGCAATAATAAACAGGTCTAAACACAGGCACTAAGGCTTTTTTCTTTTTTTTTCTCCAGGCTTTAAAGGTTTTTGCTATAATTCTTTTTTTTTAATTTTGCAATCTCATTTCAAGACTGTGGATGTTGGATTTTCATGAACCCTTTAGTAATTTTCTCATCTGTCATGTACAGTGAAATAACTTTATCCATTGTTTTCCACCTGACATGCCCCTGTTTGTACTCCTAAAGATTGTCAGAGCTAGCTATATCTTATATATTAAATATATATATAATGATTACTCACATACACCTATATACATAAATACATAATGTCTTAATCACTTATTTTTATAACTGTTCCTATACACAAAAATGACTGCTTATAATTTTATAAAATACTTGGGTTTTTATCATATTTTTTAATTGTATTTATATTATCAAAGAATATAGTTCAGCTGGTACATACTTATTTTTGTTCGTTGTCCCATCAATTTCAATGTGATGAAAAAATATTACCTGTAATTAATTTTATATACATTTTTTTAAATCATTGTGAAAGGTGCATATAATGGGGCTAAGAATAAACTGTTGAAGGATCTAAGTGGAAACACATTCTTGGAGGGAGATTTCCGGTTTAAATCCCTGTGGAAAATGCATTTAAGATAGATTTATAATTAATTTATGGTGGTAATTTTTTGATCAAAATCTCATGGAAGAGTACCATAAATCTCAAATGGTTTGCAGAAGTTGCCATCAACATTTGTGTAAACATGAGATCATCAAAAAATGTTTACAAATGTGTTAAACAGAATTCACCTCTCCAAACCATGACAGATATTAATCACACTCATTTCCTTTACTTTTTAAATTGTGTGCTGTCCAACAATTCAAGTTATCTGTTCAATCTTTATCAAGTTGATCATGTTCAAGCTTTTCTAGTGTATGTTAGCACAACAGTGCTTTTGCTGTCTCCTCTAGCATTTTTCTCTGTGTTTCAAGTTTTGATTACTATCTAAATTATGTTCAATGGTTTTAATCCACTTGGGAACAGTGTGCTTATGCACAAAGATTTAAAATTATAAGATTAAATTGTTTAAACCTCCTTCAAGTTAGTAATGGAATACAATGAACACTTAAAAATGATAGTTGTAAATTTGAAATTCAACTTAAGTGTGAAGAAAAGATGAATTATCTTAATGAGTTTCAGAAAATATTTGAACCAAACTATGATATGCATATGGCATATAATCTGTATCAGATTTTTTTCTTTCTGCTTTACTTTTATTTTCCTGTTATGCTAATATTTATTTACTACTTTATTTTATTTGGGAAATACTGAATTTCACATTATGAAAGTTCAATGCATATATCTATTAAAATTCCACAAGGTTTTTGCCCAGTATAGGGAATAAAGTATTTGCTCTAAATTTTTGGTATTTGTTTAATTTTATATATGCTGTGTTTATACTTTTTCATATTTTCTTACAATATCCCATTCCACATTTTATTTTTATTCATACATCAACAAGAAAATGCAATAAAATTTTCATGCAATAAAAAGAAATACAAATTCTAACCCATAACTTGAAACAAATCCAAACTGAACCCTAAAAACTTTCAACAAAACAAGCAAATCAAAAGCCTTATAATTTTGTCAGCCAATTTCCATTTTGCACATATTTATACTCCCTGATCCAAGCTCAGAATAGAAGCAAAAGTGTTGAAATATCATAGTGAATAGCCATGTAACCTAACCCAATTCTAACAGCAAACTAGTAACCAACCAAAGGAAGAAGGGGGAAAAGATTAAAAAAAAAAAAGCTACAGTCAGTACAGAATGTAAAATCTCTATCTATCACCTTAAGTATTTTGTGTATACTTGCAATGACAATGTTCATCTTTTCTTCATATCCACAACTGCTAAATTAGCAAATCTGTAAGAGATGAGATGCACACGCAGATGCTCCTGCAGTAGCCTGTACTGTGTGTCTAAACTCAGCTGAATTGGAAGTTGACCCAAATGTTATTATATGGTTAAATACTTTTCCACTGTGATTTTGCCTTTTTACACTATCTGCATCAGCTTAAATTATCTCATGACAGGGGAGAAAAATTGCATTCTCAAGACCATTCAGGCCAAGACATGCCCATTTGGAACTCTCTGCTCACCACAAATTTTAATCACATGAAATCTTGTTAGCATCTACCCCAGTTAATTATCTACTCTTCCTAAAAGCAGGAAGAGTAGATGGAAAAATTGCTCTGGAATGCAGGATGTTCAAAACAACCTAAAGAGTTCAGTTTAAGACAGGGCAACTCTTAAAGGGCAGAGGGGTCAGGAAAAATTGTTAACATATTGGGTTTGCATGGTGAGACTTTGGTAGCACTGGGGCTACAGAGAAGCTGCTGGAAGCTCCCTCTGTGTCTGACAGAGCCAATCCCTGGCACCTCCAAGACAGACTCTCTACTGGTCAAGGCTGGGCCAGCCAGAAATAGTGGTAATTCCTCTGCTGATAGCATATTTAAGAGGGGGGGAAAAAAGTTATTTTGCAGCTGTAATTGAGACCAGAAAAGAGCGGAGTGAGAATATTCGAGAGAAACAACTCTGCAGACACCAAGGTTAGTGGAGAAGGAGAGGGAGGAGGTGCTCCAGGTGCTGGAGCAGAGATTCCCCTGCAGTCCCTGGTGCAACCCATGGTGAAGCAGCTGTGCCCCTGCAGCCCATGGGGATCCCCAGGGATGCAGAGATTAACCCTCAGTCTGTGGAGGAGACCCACACTGGAGCAGGTGGATGCCTCAGAGGAGGCTGTGGATCCATGGGAAACCAATGCTGAAAAGAGTTTCTGGAGGTGACCTGCAGAGCCCTGGAGAGAGGAGCCCACATTAGAGAACGTTTCCTAAAAGGGCTTGTGACCCTGCTGGGGACCCATGCTGGAGCATGCTGCAGCTGAAGGGCTGCACCCCATGGAAAGGGAGGAATTCAGTTAACTTTCCCAAATCAAGTCTGTTTTGCCCATGACAGTAACCAGTTTCTTATCTCTGTTGGTCCTTATCTGAACACTTTATGTTTTGTCTCCTCTATCTAGTTGTGGAGGGAGTAAGAGATTGGCATTTTCTTTGATGGGTGCCTGGAATCCAGGCAGGGCCAACCCACCACAGCTAGAAAAAAGGGGAAAAAAAGAGAGTGTAAGTGGCTTTCAGGTTACTTCATGTTTTCCTGAGAGCTACATGTCCTCCCAGTTGCACTGATGATATTCAATTTTTCATGGAATTGAAGTAGGCATAATCAGAAGGTGGGGCAAGACAAGTGGTCATCTTTCACTTTATTTTCTTTGAGCTAGCCAAGATCTTTTCTAAATGGAGAAGTTAGTGGAATATAGGGTAAAGGTCTGATATTGAATTTCACTAAGTATCCCTCACAACCTTTCTACCTAAATGCTTGTTGGAACCCTGGATACTGAGAGTTTTGGGCTTTCTGTGCTGAAAGGCACAGACCCTCAAGACAACACTGCATTTGACCTGAGGCTGTGGATAAGGTTTCCAAAACTGAATGATAGAACTGGGATTATGGGTGTTTAGATTGTAATATCACATGGTGGAAAACCTAGAGTTTAATGTTTTAAAATATAAAGATATATGTGAAGAAAGATGGAGATTTTAGGGCAGAGGCTGGTCCTTCTAGTTCACCTTCTTCATGGATTTGGGTGGTATTTTGTAATGGGACGGAAAAGTCCGCCTTGCAGAACACAAGGGAGTAGTTATTGGGTAAAAATAAAAACAATTTAGGTATCATTTTTTAATTGGATAGTTTAGCCTTAAAAGACCTTGTAGAGAAAGACAGATAGCCATTTTGTAGCTTGTTAGTAGAATGCTGTAGAACTCACCACTGGTAAGACTGTGATATAGAAAGGAAATAATAAACATCTGAGCCCGAACATGAAATATTGTCTCGAGCTTTTTCAATCCTGACCTTGACAGAGGCAGAAAAGAAGACAAGAACTGACAAATGCTCTTAACTTGCACATGGGTAGAATCAGAGTATTACATGGTGCATGCCCAGTCTGGCTTGGGGACATGGCTGAAGCCCTTCTGAGGACAAAGGGTGAAAGACCAAATTTGACCTTTGGGGAGACAGAACACCACTGTGTCACAAACCCCTCTGCTGCAGCCCTCCCTGCTGGCACAGCTCCGTCTGGTAGCATGATAACAAAACATTTTAAATTATGTAAGACTATTAAAATTATTTATTTACTTGCAATTTTTGTAATTATTGAATGAATTATTAAATATTTTACATTATTTAATGATTTATTTTTAAAAACCCAAAACCTTAGTTGTATTAATCACACAAAAAATCCAGAAATACTATTCATGTGAAAGAACTGTACACCAGAAAACGTTAGTAAAGAATAGTTATTTCAGGCATATTTATTCACAAGAACAAAATCTGAAAAGTTGTGACAAGCAACAGAAAAATAGAAAATAAAGTATATAACTTGACAAGCTCTCAGAATATGAATAAAGTAATATCTTAACCGTAATGGACAAACTTATTCACTAAAAGTCAAATAACTCAGAAAAGAGGCAACCAATATGTAAATATACAGCGCAGAAGGAAGTACACATTTTCACAAGCTGAATGCACTTCTCAAGAAATGTCTATGAGTTTGGAAGACCCAGGAAAGAAAGATTTGAGCAGTTATTGGGTGTTCAGGGCACTGCTTTTCAGATAAAAGCAAAATAAACCAGCTTTGGGGACATTTCTAAATTAATGAAGTGAGCTTTTGTAGTTTATTTACATTTAAAAAATAAATTTTTTTAAAAATCTAGTTTCTTCCCCAAACCCATCTGCAATATAATTAAATTCTGTGGTCATCGCATACAGATTCTGTAAAATCAAAGTACAGATGGTGGTTTATTACAAAATAACATAGGAGGCTTAGAATAGATGATACATTTGGTCATTTTTGCACATAAATTCCCTGATTAAGTATGAAAAATGTGAACATTTGTTTGTCTTGGAAAAACTGCTATTACTTGTCAAGCATGACCAATTAGGTATTACTAAACTGTTATCCCTATAATTAAGAAAAACAGCCATCTGTAAAGTCAGAAGTTTGCATTTCTGGTTTTTGTGTGTTTGGTTTGTGGCTGTTTTCCCACTACCACCAGCCCCTCAGCTTAAAAATGTAAATTTTCTGGTCTGTTTTGCTTATAAAATAGTAACAAAAAACCCAGAGAGATTGCTTATTGCAACAGGTCTTTGAAAATTTCCTTAATTCTTCCTTTTTTTCTCTCTTTTTTTTTTGTTTTTTGAGGTTTTTCTTGTTTTCTCTCTTTTTAGCGACAGATGTAAGCTGAAATAAGGACAGAAAATGAGGCAGGTTCTAAGAAATATTTGTATTTTTCATCTTCTGCTGCGAGAGAAATGAAAGCCTTTCATTTTTCTCACTGTTGTTTAATTGTTTGAGATTTTAAATTGAGAAAGGAAAAAAAAAATGCCATTTACTTCTAGATTCTGCATGGTTAAAGCAAAACTTTGTCATATCAACATAAGCTGCAATTAGTCTTGCTTGCTATATTTCTATGGCAGTGTTTTTAGAAAGCAGGTAGGGTCAATCAAGACATTTAGACTTTTTTGACATGGAAATAACAAGGAATGGACTAAGGACGCTGCCTCAGTGTGCAGTTTTACCAGCTCAAAATTTCTCTCTGAAGTAGTTATTTTTTGTGTTAGATAGCTTTGACACCTTGTTTACTTATGCTCAGAGAAGAGCTGAGAGATGTAGAGAAGGCCTTCTGATGAAAACAAATACCTGAGACTATGCCTTGCATGCAAAAAAAAAATACATATTCAATATAGAATTCCTGAGTTTTGAATGTTTCTTACTGAAATCCGTGCATTGTTTCCAATTCCTTTATTCATTTGTCACACAAGACTGCTGCATACATTAGCGTGCTCAACGTGAGATGCATTTTGATTTTATCATCAGTATTGTGCAGTTTACACTGAAGAATGCAAGCAGCAAGTTTGCATGGCATGCCTAAAATATCTCCTTTAGAGAAAAAAAAATTACAGTGGCTGTATAGCATCAGAACATGGCAATTTTGTCATGCACTGTCAAAAACAATTTAGGTAGCACTGTTCTCTCTAGGTTTCTTATAAATAGTGTAAGAAAGAGTCTCAAATTCCTGTGCTTCATTAGCACAGGAAGTTCCTACATTGCTATAGAATTTTGAAGAGAGTTGTCTTTAAATATCCCTCCCTTCTTGCTCAATAAATTGAGATACAGAGGTTAGCATTTACTATGTATTAAAACCAGTTCATTAAACAATGCAGAGTAACAGCTTGGAGTTTAGTTGGTAGCTATTAGCAATATTGTCTGTGAAACAGCCGCTTGATTTAATTGGCAAACACAAGTTTCTTTCATTTACAGGCAAAATTGGAACCTCTCTGCTTTCCAACAAGCTAAAGACTGTACCCATTCTAAAACAGGCATTATTTAACCTGCCTTATAATTAATGCAGAAAAATGCCACCTTACAGTAAGCTCAACGTCTTTGCATTTTAAAAAATTATCGGCTGACAATCTTGGCTATGAGCAATCACTTTGAAAGTGATTTTTTTTTCTTGTGCCTCAAATTTCTGTAAAAAGACACAAAATGTTGAGTCAAATCTGGAAGTTGGTAGGCTAGATGGGGTTAATCAATCATGAATTATTAGGTTACAGGGATGTGCATGGTGACTGATGCAATTCTTCTGAATGGTGAGACACACAGCCCAAATCTCTTTGTGAGTTTGCTAATTGTCTTTCTTCCATCCTGCCCTTAGCTGTTCTTATAACTCATTGCTTTACTCACTAAAGAAGTGGGTTTTTTTCTGTCCTTGCAGACAATGCTGTCATCATGGCCACTGTGTAAAATTTAATCTCTGAAGGAAAGAGATTTTATATAAAACTTGAGCTAAAATACAAAACTTCTAAACTATATTGGTGACTTTAGCATATTTGAGATGAAAAAATACCTATCTACAATACTGTTAGGAATATTAACTCAATATGGTCATTAATAAATAATGATGTAGAAAATTGTAAAGAAACATTCCATTAAAATATGAAAGATAGAAACACTTCTAACTATATAATCCGATTTCCATTATTTTAGCTATAAAAGTAAGTACATATTGTTCTATGTGCATATCAGCTGTGACCTTGAGAAGCAAATATAAATTAGTATGCATTCATCCAAGTAGCAGGAGCTGCTTGGAGTAAGAACACAAGAACAGAGCAAGGTTTTAGTGATTCTTTTCCACATGGAACTACACAGACCACAATGGTGGGCAGCTTAGGGACTTTCTGAGATGGGTGTCCCATTCATTCATCTTTAGTCTTAAAACAGATATATAAAAACATCAGCTTTCATCCATTTTGTTCACAACTGAACAGCAGAAATGAAAATTTGTCATTTGTCAGCTAGTTTACACACACCTAATATGCAACATACGAAAAGGAAATGTAGATGATACTTTTGTTATTACAACACCTTGGAAGTGTGGCATCACCACTACAACCTGCAGGCATAAAGATTTTGTGCTGTCTTTGTACTCCTGTGCATGGTGGCAACTGTCTCTTCACTAGGGCAAGAAATGGTACAGAATAATTCTCATTGTTATGAAAACTTCCTCACATACACCTACTGGAAATCAAAAGTTTAACACAAAGTTTAGCCTCTAGGACTCTCTACATTTTAAGTATCCTTCTTGAATTATATTTACTTTCACATACATAGTGTCCCAAGCTTTTGACCATTTCTGGGGTCAGTGTTTTTCACCTGCTATCATTGATAGCAGCCTCCAGCTGGGAGGTTGTCAGAGTAGCCTGGCATGATGGGAACAGAATGGAAATTTCATTTTAAAAGTGAAAGTAGAATGCAGTATTTTCTTTTGAACAGAACTTATCATGTAATTGTAGAAGCAAATTTCATCTGTGGATTCTGTTAATTTCCTTATAGTTCCCAGTCTTCCATGTGACAGTAGAGACAGCTAAATCTCCCTGCAGAGCTGACTACAATCAGAATATGTCAAAAAAACAATCAGGGATCGTTTAAACATTGCCTTTTCTTTTAAACAGCATTAAAGTCAAATGTAGAAAGAGGCATCTGTCTTTCACTCCTTTCAAGAACTCTACAGGCCTCAGACTCACACTTTTTGAGAAAAGCACTGTCCCCCCTGAGGGCTATTACATACTTTAAAATCTACAAAGCAAGACATAGGTCAGGAAAACAATAATTATTTTAACAAAAAATGTTGTCTTTCCCCCCTCAAACATTTTGGACTACTTCAGTGAAAGGCTAGATCTAAAAATATTTTGTTGACATCATAATTATTGCAATTAGATTCAATTTTCTTTTAATGTTATCTTGTCAAGCCATGCCTCTTCCTTTAGGAGTTTCAGGCTATTGCCTATTCATGCAGACATTTATTATACTCCTCAGTAAGCTACAGACTATTTTCAGAGAAAATTCTGATATTGATTACAAGCACTGATTCAATGGATCTAAATCAAGTGTAACAATTTGTTTAAAATAGGACTTAAAATAAAACCAGCTCCCAATGTCACTGTGCTGATGGACTGCACAGCACTTGCACCTTGCAATGAGCACATGCAGTTCTAGCAGAAAGCCTGCAGGGATCCATTAAAAATTACCAGAGCTTTCATTTAAACTATAATTTTACTGGACTGCCAGGTCAGATAATGTGCTTCAAAGGCAGAATTTAAAAGTGGGAAAATAATTCAAATGCACATAGAAGGACATAAAATAGAAACCTTTTCTCTTTTTAATACATGTAGGTTTATCAAGTGTTATGAAGAATACAAGAATTGTAGTATTTTTTTGAAAAGGATAAAAAATATTCCACCTTATGCCCAGATCTCTCTGGCACAACCTGTACTGATGATCTTAACAGTGCCACAACAAATCTCAGCCATCCAACCACAGTCTCCAACAATGTTTATTACAGATTGCATACTGATAGATATTCATAAAATTCCACTTTACTATAATAATTTTGTAAATAAAGCAGGAATTACCTTCCTGCCTTTGTCTATATATTCATATACTGCCACATATGCCATTAACTTTGAGGCTGGACTTACCCCTGTCAGAGCCTTTTGAAGTCAGAGTTGGATTACACACTTGGCTTGCATTGTCATGGTCAGATTAAAATATTAGAGGGCAGAGGAAAGTAATATAAAAAATAATAGCCTTACAATTAATATTAATAAAATTAATAATCTTACATTTTAGGGATCAGAACAGGAATTCAGAACTTGAGAAGACTCACAGAGCTTAAATTACCCAGTTGGAACAAAAGAAAGAAAAGACAGATATACAGAGAATCTGGAATATATACTACAGCTATTAGAGAGTGCAATTTCCTATCGGCAAATAATATACAGAAACCTTTAGAAAAAATACCTGCCATATCTTCCTATTGTGACTGATTCTCATGCAAGGTGACAATTTGCAAATTCTACTGCTTATAAATCTAGCTATCTGAATGGAAATGGTCTGAGCTGTTGACTTTACCACTCTAAATGGCATTGCTTGGGCCTTCGTGCTGTCCTCCCCAACAGCCAGTCTGAGCTGCTTCCAATTTACTTTTAACTAAACATTGAAAGTTACGTATAAAAATTCTGTTAAGACATCATTAATCTGCAAAGGCAAGCACTGAAAAATGAAGAAATGCAAGAATTAACACTGACTTTGCATTTTTAATTCCCAGTACCCCCAGTGAAGATTTTGATGCACTTTTTAATTACTTAATTGCATTTTGTGTAAGGATGGACAGTGCTCAAGGGATAAATTAGGGTTAGATAGTGAATGAAGCTGTCATCTGTGGGACTTCTGCTTTAGTTGATACAAAAATTGTGAGGGGTAACCTGAATATGTATTCAGTCATTTACAGGAACACGGTTTTGATAAGTTATTTAACATTTAGACTTACATGTTGTTTGTCACTCAACTGATATGGACAACATAGCAGTGAGTAATCTCTCCTTGCAATCTTTCATCTTCTTAATAAGAAAGAATATAACAAGATTAAAATTAATGGATTAAGGTGAAAGAGAAAGAATAAAATATGTTCAGATATTAAGCAATGAAAAAAAAATGATCATAAGGCTATTATAATATTTCTTTCCATGCAGGTAGTCATGGGGTTTTTTCCTGTAAGAAAATAAAAGTACTTTAGCATTATTTTGTTCAGTATGTTTGATTTCATCATAAATGTTAGAAAGTGGGGTTTTTTGAGGGGTGGTTTGGACTAAAAATAAGGTATTTTAAAGGCATATTTTGACTTCTGAAAACAAGTTTATGCCTTCATGGAAGAGAACTGAAATTACCTGGAGGTTAAATTCCACTGATTGTAACATGTATTCTGAAATCAGAATCCACCTTTGTCAAGGTTCACAAGAGATTTTTACCTCTAAAGTTAAATAGATGCTATGCAGGTACCCCAAGAAATTCAGCATGTATGACTGAATCTCATTTTTTGCAAAACTAGCAGAAAATCTGGTGGTAAATAGGATTGCAATAGCTTCCTCTTTCAAAAGTCACCAGTGGATCACAGAGGCAGAACTTTCCAACATGAGGGTATAACACAAAATAGAAAGAACTAATATTAATTTCTCAGGCTGCCAACAGAAACAATAATTGAAGCTCAAAATAATTTATGGAGTCTTATGGTTTGGGTTTCTCTGTGCAAAATGTGAGATGGTAGAGCTGAAAAAGGCAAGGTGGATTTAATGATTTTTGATTTCAAAATCAAATCCAAACTCCTCCAAACCCATTTACTGCAAGACTAGATGCCTTTCTCCTTTTCAACTTGTAGTATAGCCCAAGTCAAAACTGAGCAATGTAAAAGTGAGGATAAGATGTTGGTTTGGCACTAATATGACATTCAGAAAACTGAGATGTATCTAGAACAGAATGAGATGCTCTGAAATGTCTTATTTATCCTCTTAGTTATTTTCAACAAATAGTGAGTTGCCTCTTGGTTATGTTCTTTTTCTTCACAATTTTCTCACATTGTATGTCAATATATCTCCTAATAATTTAAACCACTTTACTGTAAGCATAAATGATCTGCATCATTAGCAAATTTTTGGGTTTTTTTAAAAAGCGTTAAGAGTCCCAGCTTCTTTAAAGATTAAAATATTCTGAAATTCTGAAAAAATGAGTCATCTGAGTATTGATCTCACCATTTTTCATAAAACCTGTGGTGGAAAGTTCTTAGGTAAATTACACAGTCAGAGCTGAGTTCTTTAGGGTTAGTCATCTGAAATAGGGCCAAGCCTCTAATATTTAAACTTCTGTGGCAGCACTATAATTGGGCAGAGGTTGTGAGAAGAATAAAAACTATTTTGATTTTCTGGCAAGTGACAAAGGTTAATGGCATATATTTTGTACAACATATAAGGTACTGAACTCATTTCAAACTGGCACTAAAAGAAAAAATGTTTTGGATAAATGTTGACATTATTTAACATCATATTTAGGAAAAACACAAAAATCATTAATCTCCTTGATCAACCATCTAGCAGTGGTTTTCTTGTCTTCATAAATTACTTATACAATGCTATTTTTTTTAGTGCACTTGTTATTTCACGGTATTTATTCTTCACTGATATCTCCTTCAAGAATGTCTTCTCCCTGAGTAGTAATTAAGGCTTTTATTATCTTTGTATATAGATGTTGTTTTGGGTCTTCTCCTCCCTACTCTCCAAGAAATAGTTTTAACTTGAAGGAGAAATTATAAACTTCAGACAAAGACTGGGGAGCTGAATCTAATGTAGCTTTGGAGGATTTGTTTTGTGTACAGTTTTGCTTTTCAAAACAATTACTGAAATTCATGATGGAATAGAAGAATGCAGTTATTATGTCAAAGACATTGATACATTCTGTGCCAGACAGATATGGAAAACAGGGTAAAAACATAGGAAGTGATAAGAAAAAAACCCACATCTGCACTGACCTGTAATGCTGGGATGGACAATTACTGTTTACAAACCAGCTAAACTTTGAAAGGCCTTGTTAAAGCCTAATCTGAGTATTTGCAGCATTTCTGCATAATGATGCTAGTGGGATTTATCTATTCTGAAATACAAACTCTGGAGTTTTTTCTTTTTTTACAATGGGGCTATGACAGATACCGGTATGTGTTATAGTATGCAAATTGTTATCACTATAAAGAAAACTGGGAAGGGGGGAAGTGGAAGAAGCCCAGTTAACTTTTATAATTTACTGAGAAGTTAAGGATTTCTACAGAATTGTATTTTCTCAATTTGCAATATGACAGAAACAATAATTTATTATGAAATAATAATAATAATAATATTTTTAAATTAAAATGGTTATTTTGCTTCAGTTTTATATTTTTGCATCTGCCTAACAGATGCAAAGTGCTTTCTGAAAAAGAGGCAATCTTCAAACACACAAACATTTAAATTATTTTAATTCCAGAATTACAGACTTGACTAAAACAACTTAAATTTTCTTAAGGAAACAAAATAAACCAAATTGACACTGAGCTGCAGCTTTCATTTTTGTAGCATCTGCATCTTTTCCTAGAAAATTATTCGTATTTATATCTCTGCTTTGAGTATTAAGTTCTAAGAACATCTCTAATACCTTCTGAAGTTGCTACCACTTGAAGTTGAAATTTTGTTTCTTGAATTTACATTCCTAAGCATTTGACTATCAGAATTTATTCTCAGAACCAAGTAAGAAACTTGTAGAAAATGAATGAATAATTGAGAAAGAGACTTGCATCTCCCCTAGAGAATGTGGTACCTTATCTGATACACAGAGCACACGTACAACACGCTGGCATTGTTGTTCCCATTTGGAAATCAATAGATATATACCTATATCATACAGAACAGATGCTGGGACCTCATCCCTCCTCACATTAGCCCTCATCAAGCTGCTTATGTCTGCAAAGATGCCAATTAGCTTCTGAAAGGGAAATTCACTGTGTGCCCATAATAGCCTCACACGTCAAGCCTGCCAATCCATACTGACATTGTGCCGTGTGTTTCATTTATGCTGATACATGGATGAAGATCACTGAGACTGAAAAAAAATAGGGTGGACTTACTAAAATAGTGCCTTTTAAGAGTCCTTTCCCCCTAGCAAATGACATCTTTAATAACCCACTAACAAATAGAAGATTTTATCAAGTGAATGGTACCCAGCTCCTTAGGATCAGTTTGAATTTTATTAAAAGTCCTGTTTGCTAAAGCCTACTTGCCCTCTTCATATTTTGAAAGTTTTGAAAAGTCTTGCTTCTTCTATTAAAAATAGAAGCAAATAAAAGTAAAAGCCTAAATTTTGCATTCCTTAAACCATAGTTAAATAATTAACTGAGAAATAACCAAGAAATTGAGTCTTGGCAAACGTTAACCCAGGTCTGAGCACACTTAAATAACCGAACACGCTTATTTCACAAAGACTTTATGAAGCAGCAAAACAGATGACAAACCAAATTTGTCACTGAAGGCATTGCTGGCACTCGTGCAAAGTGCAAAGAAAACATTCCCAAAACACAATATAGCAGACACGTGCAGAGGGCTGTTGCTTGGTGGTCACTTCATGGGTATAGAATAGAAAATCTGGGTTTCAGGTATTTTTGTATGCTCCTTTTTTTGCTGATTCAGAAATATTACCCTCCTGTTTGCTTACACAATAGCTAGCTTTTAATACCACAGGCTATGGATAGCAGTTTAGATTGAGGTTGGAAAAAGAAAGGATTGTGGGTTCATATTATTTCTATTTTTGAAGGCTGAAAAAGCAATAAAGTATAGAAAATGTGAGCATACCCCAAATATATATATATATATATATATATATATAAGGAGATCAGTTTTCAAACTCTTTTGCCATCTGTCACCTGACAATGATAAATTGTGTGCAGGCTGTGATTAAGAATTATCAGTTTTAAAAACAACAGATAAAGAAAAAGCAGTAACACGGCATTTCAATAGGTGTAGCGCTGGCTATGATTTCCAGCAGTCTTTCTCAGGAGCACTGAGTTTTACTAAGAGAGCACGTATCACCTACAGGCTCTTTTTCCTAGGAAATTTGTCTTTCTCCTTGTCTTCTAGAGACACACAATGTATTTTTACAATTGACTACGGAACCAGCAGGATTCTATTGTTTGTCATACAGCTTGTCTGCTGAGAGAAAAAAAGCTCAAGTGAATATATTTTTCTTTTTTAATGATTCAAAAGAACATGTTACAAGACCATTTGTTAGCTGCATTGGCTATCCAGTCAGCATCTATTTTCAAAACTACTTGTCTGGCAGAAGGTATCACAAATACTCTCCTTGTTCATGTTGCATGTCAAAAGCAAAGATGAAGGCAGCAGACAGCTCTACTAAAAAAACATAACAATGTTAAAAAAATCAGCTCGGAATGTTGGTGATGGACTAGATGTAGAGCATTAAAAAGACATCATCCACAACCCTACTACCCTAATTGGAGCTTTGTGTAGTGATGGGCTCCACGGCAGGGTGTGGTACACCACGATGTGGGTTGCTCTTCTGGTGGCTGCTAAAGTCATCTAAAAAGACTACAGATCACACTCAGAGTGTAGAAAGTTATCTGAGAAAATGAACACTGTCACCTAAAACAATGTGATATAGTAGCAATTGCTAATATAGCATCTAGAATGGAGGGGGGAAAAATGCCACTTTTTTTCTTTTGCAGGAATGAGGACCTTAATTATAGAAATCAATAGATCTTATTTGTTTTTACACTTTATTTTTAAGTTGTGGGACAAAAGGTTACCTAGCTGCTGTATTTTCATCAAATAATTTTGAAGAATACCTACAAATTGCTTCCCCACTCTAATAGTTAAAATTAAATCCTAAAATATAGCATTAGATAATGCCTTTTACTGTATATAAATGATGTTGTTAGAGTACAGTACAGGTAGATATATTCTATATCCTACTATCCTCCTATATCCTACATATTTCAGTGACATTCATTTTCTAAAACACTAATATTATTATTGGAACTGCATTTATATTCATTTACAAATATAAAAATCTTTCTGTCTGCTTTATTCTGCTTAATGCATTTTTAAAATTTTAATTAACATATTTTGCATTGCTTACCACAGCATCATTCTAGGTATTTTCATATTTTTCATAAGTTCACTATTTTCTACCCTTTAGACAAGCTGTGCAAATATTCAGTGACAGCTATGCATGAAATATTGATGTTTTCTGTTTCTTATCTAAACTGTTTTCTGAAAAGGACACAATACAAAATTATTCTGTACAGCTGAACACATTGCTAAAAACCACAAAGCAAACAACCCCAAACAAATGCATCCAGGAATTTCTGTGTCAAAATGAAATGCTGTGAACTTCTCTTTAGCTAAACATATTAAATACATATATATATATGTCCTGTTTCCCCTCTACACTTTAAAGGATTTGCCCATTTTATTTCAATAAAATGAAATAAATATTGAATAAATGAATCAATGAAACTGATGACCAGTTCATCAGTGTTTCTGCCCTATAGCCCCAAAATTTTCAGGTGCCAGAGCAGCACACTGACTGCTGATGGTCAATAACCAGAATTTAATTCTGTGAATCAGAATACAATTTAACTGCACATTACACGTTGTAGCATCATGATATTACATTCAACAAGAGAATCAACTGTAGTAAGAGAGGGGGGAAAAAAGAGAGAGATCAAGTAAAGTTCATCAAAATACAATTTGTGAGACATGGACTGAATTCTCCAAATGCTTCCCATACTATCAGAGAAAATGGTAGGCAACACTGGCCATTTCTAAATTGGAAGATCCAAACCCATAACCAGGCATGCCTTCTCACTGTTCCTTGGCAGCTATACACTTATTATGGCTCCCAGGCTGTGAGGCCCATCAGATTAGAATAGCTTTGCTATGTATTGTTCAGCACAACATATATTTTGAGCTTTATTCTACCATCCATGTGTTCTTGAAATTTCTATGTACTCAGATGTTCTCCCCAACAGAGAAATCCTTCAGGATTGATAGGTTCTGTTAGTTTAGAGAGCTTTCCTAATCATAATGTGCTTTATTCAAGGGAGTCTTGGAAGGTGATGGGCTTAACCAAAAAGCATCTATGCTGCTGCGCTGGTTTTGACTGGCATAAAGTTAATTTTCTTCATAGTAGCTGCTGTCTAGGTTTTGCATTTATGATCCAAAGAGTATTGATCATACAGAGATGTTTTCATTATTGCTGGACTTACATGGAATCAAGGAATTTTCTGCCTCTCATTCCACCCCAAAGAAGTCTGGGGGGGCACAAGGAATTGGGAGGGGACACAGCTGGGACAGCCAACTCCAACTGGCCCATGGGATGTCCCATTCCATGTGGTGTGATGCTCAGCATACAAAACTGAAGAATAGGGAGGAAGAGGGGGATGTTTTGTAGTGATGACCTTTTGTCTCTCTCAGTCAACACTACATGTGAAGGAGCTCTGGTATTCTGGGATGGCTGAACATCTGCCCGCCCGTGGGAAGTGGTGAATTAATTCCTTGTTTTGTTCTGCCTGCATGCTTTACCTGTTAAATTGTCTTTATCTCAACACACAGTTTATCTCACTCTTTCTCTTAAGGTTAAGGTTTTCACATTTCTCTGTAGCTACTTTATAATAACTCCCAGATGAATGAGGCTGAATTCCTGCAATCTGTATTCTGTATTACAGGATATAATGACCTTGGTTCACAGCATTCTACTCTGCCTACAGGAAACTAGAAGTGGAAATACATACTCTGGCCATTATTTGCTAAAAGATGACTACCCACATGCTAAAGAATAGCTTCCGACCTCCTCACAAGATACTCCTACTGTAAAATGCACGTATCACTGTCTTTAATTTTGCAATTATTTTTGCTTGCAAAACCACACATGACTGCTTCTATGTTAACAGGTTTAAGATATTTTCTTTTAAAATGATGCAGAAATTGAATCTGGATTTTTGCAGATGCACAGATATTCAACATGCATTTTTATTACTTTACCATATCATACAGGATCAATCAGGCTTCAGAGGGAGTTTCTTTAAACCTGTTATTCATATATGTTGTGGTGCAGGATTCATTTGGTGTGTTCTGTTACCCCCTAAAGCTATAATGGTTCAGTCCTGGGATCCCCCTTCCCCCTCCCCTGGAACCTCTCCCTCTGAGAGTGTCAATTCGTTCTCTCCTCCCCTGTTTCCCTGGTTACCTTCTGTCAATCCCTCCCCAAGTTCCTGTCCATCACCCACTGTCTCCTTCCCATATTCCAGAAAGTTCTCCTTTCTTCGCTGGGGGATTGGATCGGAAACAAGGGTCCCTCCCTGTCACATTCCCTATTGGCTAGCTGGCATGTTTCTCACGAGTTTGTTCACTCCCCAGTTCTCCCTCATTGGTTAATGTGTCCTGTTTCCGCCCCATTTATAAGCTGCTGTATTCCTGCCTTGTGGTCCTTGCTTGGCTGGTTTCCCTGGAGTTAATAAACGGCTGTGGATTTTACCCCCGGGAAGGGTCCCTCTCTTCATTCTTCTACTTGGCCTGCCTGCTGCTCCCTGCTGCCCCTTGCTGAGGCGCTCCCGGGACGCCCCGGCGCATCTAGGGAGTGCCCCCCCGGCTGTCGGCTGCTGTGCCTTCAGCTCAGCCGGCGAGACCTCCTCCCCTGCCCGAGGGAGTAGAGAAACTCGGACAGCAGCACAGCACATATACATAAACAAAATTTCAAATATTGTTTCCTTCACTGAAATATTAGTCCTCAAAACAGACAGTCTCATGATCCCTTTCTTATTCTTCAATGAAATATATAATGAATGCTCAGCATTTGGTCATTAATAGTGCATCAGCTAGGGTTAATACTTTGCAGCATATTTAGGATTCAGTACTTTGCCTAACTATTCCGTTTTACTTATCCATTTTTCTACAAATACATACATTTTGAATGTTGAGTGGGTTTGCTTCTGGGTTTGTCACCCATTTAATACTGCCCTTTCCTGGTCCAGGTGTTACCTTGACAAGTGATACCTAGAAGAAAATACATTTCAACAAGAAAGGAAGAAAATGTCTCTGAGGTCTAATTTATAACAGGAGTAACCCAGTAATGAGTAGAAAAATGAAAATACAGCTATTTGAAAGGCAGTACCTTCTGCTCCTCCTTTTGATTTGACTTCTGAAGTATACAAATAATGCATGAACCCACACGTACAACATGTGTTGGCAAGCCCACGACTCTCTGCCCATCTTTGGAGAAGCATGTAAATTTTGTGCAATTTAAAAATTTTAGCTTAATAAACAACAAAAAAAGAACAAATATAAAGGAGAAACTGGGAAAAATTTGAAAGGAAACAGGGAGAACAGCAAATGTGTCAGAGCAAAGGGACCCTTCATTCCTTCACAAAGTTTGTCGTAAGTGAAAACATTGCAAAACATCTCCGTGACCTAAAAGAACACCAACTTTTCCTGGACCCTACTCAGTGAAAAGATTGAAGTTTTGCAGAACAAACTTTGCTTTTTACAAATCTCTACACACTAGCTATTATATATTTGGCAATCCAAAATAGTCTTTATTTCCCACGTCTAGGTACAGGGGCTGTATCAACAAAGTGTTTTCTTGATACATTTTCTGTCCTCTGAGAAACATCTGTTTCAGTTTCTTTTACTGACACACGAATGATAGGTCAGGGGACACTACTGAGTTTCTCACTCTAAAAGCCAGTAGTGCACAGTCTGCGTCTTCAGTGGATGGAAGAGCTGCTGAAGAAGGCTACTAATTGCCCCCTGCTCTCTCAGCTCTGGAGCTGTGAATGGGGAGAGTGTCAGAGGCAAGAAACCAGCAATCTGCAGCAAGCCTATGACCTGGAATATTTAATCAGGAAGAGTTTGAAGTAGAGAGAATTCAAAAAAATGGAGACAGATGGAGTTTCATTCTATTTAGCAAAATAAATGTGTTTGAAGAGAGTAAAAAGAAGCAGAGATGACATGCAGTTATTTGGCCGGCTTTGAACTGTCTTATCCACAGAAACTGATGGGAAACAGCTTAGTAACAAAGGCAAAGAACTAAAACAAGTTCAGGGGATTTGCTCACCAATGACACTATTGATCCACTCCAATCCTGGACAAATCACTTTACTGTATTCTCAGAGACAGCTGTCAAGATCTGGTTTTAAAGGTTATTAGAGATGTGTCTGCCTGAATTAAGGTGCAAACGACACCACATGCAAATGTAAATAGTATGGGTTTTATTTGATAATAAATGTGAGGGCGAGAGAGAGAGGGAGAGAAAAGAAAGAAAGAGAAAATAGGTGGGGGGACAGAAAGAGAGTAACTAAGAGAGAATAAAGGAAATATCACTATCAGTGGATCCCAACAATGCTCCATTGATCCTATCCATCTGGTCTTCTTGGTGGTGGAGGTCCCCCCAAAAAGCACAGAATCTGATGGATTAGTATATGCTCAGGCCAGGTAGGAAAACCCAGGCACCTCCCTGGTGGGGGGAGTTTGCCATTGTGCCTTACAGCAGACTCTGGGTTTGTAGCATCACGTGCAGTCCTGTGGTGCCAGGCTTCAGGAATGACTCCAGGGGCACTTTGGAGGTCTTTGCTGGATTGAGGTACCCCCTTAGCTGCCTCTCACGGGAATGTCCCATGGATGTGGCCCATGGGATTGGGGAATTCCCAGCTTTTGTGTAAGGGAGGATGGGAGGATGGGAGGTTTGTGTAAGGGAGGATGGGTTCTCTGCCTCTAACCAGAGGTTATGCCACACATCTGAAACCTTCTCCCCCCACCCTCGGCTGGTGGGGGTCATCTGTACACACCTGGCCACTGTGGGCTGTGGTCTCCCTCACCCCAAATCCAGACAGGAAAGTGTCTGTTCCTTTTGGCTCTCTTGTGGATGCATTCCTTTCCCTCAGCCTTGCTTGTTTCTCCCCAGGCCTGACGTAACTGAAGAATGGGTTTCTCTTTATCTAACCTCAGCAGTTCGACTCACAGGCCCAAGTTTTTCAAGGAGGTTTCTGTGGTTGTAACTTCTTTATACAGTTTTTACTATAATGAGCAAAACTTCATATCAATATTTGAGGCATGTCTTTGACAACAGCTAATAATAGAGCTAACAAATTTCTGTGAAATATTTTGGAAAGATTTATGAACTGATATTGACTTTAAAACACTAATGAAAATGAAATCTTGAAGAAAATTTTCTCAGGATTCAGACACAGCAAATTATTTTCCAAATATTATCTATTATATTTAACCTCTCACAAAGATACATTCTTTCTCCATACAATGTATCTGAGAAAAAGCCTTTTTTTAAATTAATGAGATTAAATTTTCTAGAAAATCTTTGCTTTTACTTATTTATGCCTACATTTCTGTTTCTACTGCATCTGATAGGAGAAAACTAGCTTAATTCTACCAAGAAAATAAAATTTGCATCTTATAATACTAGTTCTCTTCTGAGTAGACCTGGAAGAGTTTAAATGCTTATCTACAGCTCTTCTGAACTAAATGACATTTGAAGCCACTTCTGCATGGTCTTAGAGCATAAGATTAATTTATCCTTTCTCCTTGATTGATTGTTTTTGTTTTGCTCTAAATATAATACTTCATCAAATTTTGCTAAGCATCTTGTGAGACACATCTCATCCAGTCCCTTTTCCTTTAGTGACAACAGAGGTAGACATATTGCTTGCTTGTTAGCTAGCAATGGCTTCAGAATGACCCACATACCTCATTTGGCCTATAGAGCTATAAAATACTGCCCAGAATTGATAAAATTTATGGTACATCTCCTCCAAAATCCCTGTACAAAAATCATTCAGCCCTGTCAGGGAAACCATCCTATGCTTTTCTTTGCCACACGGCCTCTACACTGTGAGAGGGAATGCCATATTTTAATGGCAGCTCTTTATTTGTTTCCTCATTTGTCCAACTGCAAATGTAGGAGTTTTGTTGCTTTTATATAGCAGGATTTCTGCCCTTTGCTGGTAAGGAAACTGAGTTTTATTAATTTAACATAAATAGTTTGAATAGAGACTTAGGCTATGAGAAAGGCTGGTACCTCTCTCATGTCTTCTGTATATTCTTTTCTGGAGAGATGGTAAACTAGCAGATTTTAAAAACTGTTATTCCCTGAATTCTATAATAAGTACTGATATGATTGGAACATTTTTCATTAATAAATCCTTAGCTTCCTAGAAATACAGTTCCTTCTAATTTTGTATTCTTATTGCCCATGCAATTCTAAATTAATTATATTGCAACTAAATTAATCTCTCTCATACTTGCTAAACATAATAATTGCTCTTACAACAATCAATACACATTTAATTAATAGGAAAATAATTTGCTTATTAAATTAAAGTTACTTTCCCATGTTTTGCTGAGTATTTGCATTGAAATGCCATTTTTCATCTTCTGCAGTAAATTTAAATTTGGAGATAAGGAAGCTAAATCCCATGGCTATTTTCCAGGTTTTGACTTTTGCACATACATGAAAATAAACATTAGGCTAGGATGTAAAACATTCCATCACACTACTCAGATGTAAATCAGTCATTCTGCACCTTTCTGTTCTGAAATCACTGTTACACATAAGTCTAGTTTGAGAGAAAAGGGTTAGTTTTTAAAATATCTCAATTTCTACAGATTTATGAAACATGCAAAGATATTTTTCTGGTTTGTTTATCAAAGGAGTGAAGCTAACAAAGGAACTATCAATTTTGTACATAGGGAATTTTCAGTGGAGTTTAACACTATACACTTAACACCATAGGACTTGGTCATGAGGCAAAAATCCACAGGAACTTGTTTTCTCCAGATTCTTTGCTTAGGGAATTACTTTCAATAAGGAAGTCAACAAGTATAAAGGAAGTATGCATTCTGTGAAGTAATCACAGCTTAGACAGAATAGATTCAGATTAGATATTAGAAAAACAAATTCACTTTTAGGGTGCCCAGGCACTGGAATAGATTGCCCAGGTGGGGAGCTGGAGTCACTCAGAATAGATTCAGATTAGATATTAGAAAAACAAATTCACTTTTAGGGTGCCCAGGCACTGGAATAGATTGCTCAGGTGGGGAGCTGGAGTCACCATCCCTGGAGGTGCTCAAAAAGAATCTGGACCTGGCACTGGGTGATGTGGTTTAGTGGTTTAGGGGTTACAGTGGCAGTGGATGGGGGGGGCGGTGGTGGGGTGGTGGGGATGGAAAACGGCAAACTATGACTACATTCTAGATCGGTGGACTCCAGTTAGCAGAAAGTTGTAGGAATCCTGTAGGAAGAAGACAAAGCAGAAATATGTGGTAACATTGAAATCTCATTGAGAGTCAAATTTAAGCTTAGTAGGCTGGAAATATACTTTATCCATTTGGGAAGCAGCTGAAAACAGAAATGAGGAATCTGTGTGGTTCATGAGCCTTGCCTGGATTGGTTTCTAGAAATTTTAATTACATCCTTACAGAGGAAGGTCACTAGTATTACTTAAGAATATAACAAGTGAAAATACGTCTATAATTCAATATCCCAGTTATAATATCATTGCCTCTGTTTTTCCAGTATTGACACAGATGCTTAAATCAATACTGGGGATTTCTTCCACTAATATTAGTTTTAAAATGTTAAGTATCATAGAAATGTTTCCAAACAGCTGCTATTCTGATTATTTACTTTATATGGAGTCCAGACATTTCAACAAGTGAGTAATAGGTTTTAAAGGCATTTATTTATGACTCAAAAACATGAAGATACTATCCAAGCTTAACACTGTTCATCCTCCTCCCATACGTATTTTCATGGTTTAGGAATGGCACTCCCGAATTCAGTATCCTACCAAGATTCTTCAAGCTAGTGCAAAACCAGATCAGGACACTTATTTTCCATAAAGGAGAGACAGACTGAGTTTCCCTCAGTCTCTCAACCACCAGATTTTCTTTTTTTGGCTCTTCTGTCTCCCCACCTTGTCCTAGGGTGAGGTTATGATGCTTGTATCCCCAGTTGTGTGTTCTGTTAATGCTGGATATTATGTTCTATGCCTTTGAGACGGCTCTGAAGAGCAAATGTTTTGTTTTGGGTTTTGTTATCAGCCTGATTCCCCAGGGCTGGCGGGACACAGAGACAGGGCAGTACATAGTGCGGCTTTTGCTTTTTCCTTTGCTCTTTGCTTTACTCTTGCCCTTGCTTCTGCTTTACTCTTGCTTTGCTCTTGCTTTTTGCTTCTGCTCATTAGTCAGTTTAGCTAAGCGGTCCGAATTTTTCCCTGGACTGTTTTTCCTTTCAACTTCTGGAACCACTGAAACCTGCTCTGGACTGGGACCTGGGAAACACCGAGAGTTTGCATCTTGTGGCTGCAGCAGCTATCCCCAGCGCCGGAGAGAGCAACAACAGAGCGACCACTCCCAGGAGAGACTTTCTGAATTTGTCATCCTTTTCAGAGAGGTGAAGGAGTGTTGACATCTAGTATTGTTCATTTTGTGTGCTGGGGGTGCTTTCACTACTAAATAAACAGGTTCTTTCCACTTCTCTCTGAGGAATCCTTCCCGAACTGGTGGGGGAAAGGGGCTGTGTGGGTTTGCTTTCTGGAGGGGTCCCCTTTGGAAGTTTTCTCCCAAATTTGCCCTAAACCAGGACATAACTAAGTATCTAACATTTTGCCCTTTTTCAGATTAATATTCTGTCTCTCACCTTGTGTCCTTGTATTTACAGTAATTAATTCATTTGAAGTTACTCTATAGAGTAACAAGAATTCAGGCTCATCTGCTCCAAAAAGAGCAAGATATATAGACCTTGAAAGGGTATACTAATTAAAAAACTTATGTAAGAGATTAATTATTTCTTGCTACTTAATGCATTAAAAGAAAAAAATATAGTGGAAAGGCATTTAAAATTTTTAGTCAAGTGAGTATAAATTCCTTTTGACTTTTAATTCACTTATTTTCAGCAAAAGTTTTCCAGCTCAGCTATCAGAAAGGAAGAAAATTTTTCATTTTAAGATAAAATATTTCCATTCTTTATAAATTTTTATTCTAGTTCAGGATGAAGTGATAAACTAGTATATATCATTTCAGGAAGAAATAGACAGCTCTATGAATACAGGTATTTTAAAAACCAATATTCAAAGCTTCCTTGATTTTAAGTATAAATGGAACTGAAGTTGGCTTATGAGCAGCCAGTCTGAGGACCACAGGTGCTTTAAGTGATGGACAGATATGTTGAATTAGAACTGGCTTTCTCTTACTCAGTAGCAACAGCTGCTGTAAAAGCTAATCCTCTGATCAGCTCCACAGGCTTTCTACTAGCACATCCCACAGACAATCATATATTTAAACAGAAATGGAACAGGCTGCATTCTTGTCTTGTCCATACTTACATAAAAATAAAACCAGTCCTTGGCATTTTATTTGTTCTGCTACGTTTTAAAACTGTACCGTTTTTAATTTCCAAGAGATGTGATAACATGGATCAAGTGACTCTTACAGAGGCACAGCATTGTGTCAGGCCCCATGATGGGAAAACATGCATTTTGGAGGTGTGAGATTAATACCGAATCAAAGTATGGGATTTTAGTATAGGATCAAAGCATCCCTTAGTTCTTGTGACAGAAAGATCAGAGAGAAGCTGTGGCAAGGAAGAAGCACTGCATTAGAGAAAGGTTCCTGATAGTAGGGACAAGTTATCCAGCTGATGTGAAACACTTTTGCTCCTCCCTGGCATTGGCATGCTACACACAAAGTAGAATTGTCCCTTGATCTGCAGATATTTTGAACCATTCAGCTAGACAGCTTTGACTGCATTTAAATGCACACACACATAAAACACCATACTAATTTTTTAAGTTCTCTTTAATATATCCATTTTTGCTCTTCCTCTTCTTGCTGAGTTATTCCAATACAATTGCTAAATAGGCTAAAAAGTAAAACAATTTACTTTCAGAAGCTCCTGAATCTACCTCCAGAAGCTCCCATTTCCAAATGAGAGAGAAATCCTGAGTTTATGCTCTCTGCCACAGATCAGTTTCCATAATGCACAATGATTTATCCTTCCGGGTTTCTTCTTTCAAAACAGACTTTGGAACTTAAGGTCTGACTGCTGCCAGTTCTCACTGACTGCAAAAGTAAGCATCAGCTGAAATGTTACCACGGGTCCATAAAGGTCAAGGCAAACAGGCCAAGCAAGCTGAGTCCAGACGAAGCTCATGGAAAGCATTTTGTGCAAGTCAAGAGACAATGAAATACATATGTTGAATCTCTCAACAGCATTGCAAGTGGTAATTGTCATGAAATGCTAGAAACATCACTGTTTTCCCTATTAATCTTATTTTGAATAGCTATAATTCTGAAGCGTTTTTTATTTAAACATTCTGGAATTTTTTGAATGAAAAGTATTTTTTACTAAGAGATGGTGCAGCTTTCTGTATATTTCATTTTTATTTTCTCAAATAGATATATTTTTCCTGAGATTTATATAAAAGTTATTTGAAATGTCTCAGTTTATCACTCCTTCATGACCGATAATTGGTTTAATTAAGCATCCTCTATTGTCATCAGCTGAGAGGTAACACTATTCATGATTTGCATAATATTATATATATGTTATTATACATTCATATACAGTATATTTTTCCAGACACTCATTTCTACAAAGTAAATGTGTGAAGCCCTTTAAACTCACTGTTTATCTAGTGATTATTCCTTTAATTAATGAAACTTGCATAATTTTCTTTCCTCACTCAGGGTTTTGCTCTTCTTACGTGTACTAAGCATTTACCGCTTCCATATTTTTCAAGATGCTTATAGTCAGTGGTATTTAATAGAAAAAATTATATTGACCAACTCCAAAGAAAAACTCAGCCAAAGATTTTATAGATTATGATCAGTTATGCATAATATTAGAGAGCTCACATTTAAGGAAATGTCCTCAATGACTGCAGCTGTAACTTCATATACCCATAAATAGCTCATTATATTCTGTACATTTGTGCAAGAACTTAGTCATTATCAGAGAGGAAATAGAAAAATACTCCCTGAAGTATTTGTCTTTTATTGAAAACTGTGATAACATGATCTTACTTTCTTCAGAATTCATCATTTTCCTTGGACATCTAATAACTGAAGAGAAAACATAGTCTGCTGTTTGGTGCTAGAATGTTTTATTAATAAAACCAAACTTTAGTTGCTCATCTTTAATTCTTAGCAGTGTCTGAATTCTTTGAGGTGTATTAAAGTTTAGAGATACTTGAATTTTAAGAAATTCGAGTAGATATAGTTTAGGTATATCTGGTATTTACAATATCTGGTATTTAGATTTATGGATTGTAGTCTAGAATAACTATAAACAATTTTTTAAAAACTTGAATATATTAATATTTTGAAGGCAGAGAAAATAAAGAAACATCATGTCCAAGGCCAAAGCCTTTCATTAGTTCCTAAAGCTTTACATCTCACAGATCAGAAAGGACAGATACAATCACTTGTATGATAAACAAAATGGTGTTGTTTATCTTAGGAAAATATTAAATGCTGGCACTTGCATAAATTGTGTGGTGGAAGAAGTAAATTATTAGATTCTTTTCTCATGTATCATTCTTAAAATTAATGCTAATTTTACACCAACTCAGGATAGGACCAAATTCTTTTAAAATAATAAATTACAGTTCAATTGTTGAAATGGGTTCTTTTAAGCAAAATAACATTTCACTCCAAACAGATAGACAAAGCTTTCTTTTATGTGGAACAAAAGAAAAGCCTCAATTAAAATGTTCAGAACTGCAGGCATCAACAAGTAAAGGAAAGCTTAAAGCTTTAGTCTAGTTTTATCTCAAAAAGGTATTTGTTTTGCAGCAGTTCAGTTCTCCCTGGTATTCCAGAAACAAATTGTCTCACCTTGGTTTCAATGGAATGGCACCCTTCCAATTCATACAGGCGCAGCGATTATTTCCTCCTACCATACAAGGGGTTTAAAATGAATAACCCAATTATCCAGAATTATAGGGCAACTTGGTCTGCAGGCTTTTATTCAGCATGGGAACAAACAAAAAGCATGCAGCAAAAGCTCAGCTGCAGTAAAGAATTTTGATATATCAACAGCCTTGGCGTTAGCTCCAGCCTGGCACTGAGTTTTAAGACGTAATGGGAATGCACCTAAGTCTCTCCAGAAGCAATAGCTATGAACACCAAGTATTTGTATACCTACAAGTTACTGATAATGAAGTATTTTATTTCCTTGGAAGATCTATCAGTTTATTCAGGTGTTCAGTCTTAGTTTTGCTACAAAATAACTGAAAAGTGTTCTTTTCTAATAATAATGATAATATACATCAAGCTACACATAAATATCCAGGGCACAATGGCCACATAGTATAGGAATAAAATAAGGTAAACAAAATATATGGTATTAATAAAACAGGGTAAACATGCAAAATACTATTTATCATTTTTAGATTTCCACTTTAGCTGTTTTATAGCCTGACTCCAGGGGTACAATAATTAATCCCTTCAGAACTATCCATAAAACTATGAACTATTTCCACATTAACACTTCAGTATCAGATTATTTTTATTACTATTTAAAATATATAGTAATTCCTTGTCTGATTCTAACAGAGTTTACTGTTTGATTCAAAACCTGAAAAATAAGAAAGAGTACTGGAGAAAACTGAATTTCTCTACCTGCTTGGCTTTTCCTTCTGTCTTCATATCACTTGAAGAAAAAGAAAAAACTTCTAATTTTGTAGTTGACTGTTTTGCAGAAAATATCAAAAATGGTTTGATTTCCTTTTTTTTTTTTTTGGGGGGGGGTGGGTTATGGTGAAGCTGGGTGGGATTTTCATTGTTGTGAGGTTTTGTTTCTTTGTTTTCTTATTTGCTTCCATTTTTATTCTCTCCAACTGAA
Source organism: Onychostruthus taczanowskii (assembly GCF_017590055.1). Taxonomy (NCBI): domain Eukaryota; kingdom Metazoa; phylum Chordata; class Aves; order Passeriformes; family Passeridae; genus Onychostruthus; species Onychostruthus taczanowskii. Next base: position 9,288,998 of record NW_024501237.1, on the reverse strand, counting down.
GTACATGATTTTATCCCCATTCAAGCTGTTTGACAACTGTTAGGAAAAATCAGGGAAACATTTCCCAGTTCTGTGTGGCTTTCTTAATTAAAACTGTCAAACCTAGATGAACATCTCTATGTGAAATAGACATGGCTTTATTCATGGTAAATGTTCTTTAGCATCCTTGAGAGCCAGTCATATTACTGTATACTGGCCTCCAAGACTTGAACGAGGTCTTACTAGCATTGATGGATTACTTCAGCAAAATCCCTTGTAGTTAAAAGCATTTGAAAGACACCCAAGGGAAGAAATAGCATTAAACCAGAGATATATTTATTTATTGCTAGGCAGGGATGCCCTCAGCAAGGAGTAAATCAAAGATATCTCACGCAATCTTAAGAAAAAAGATGTTGGAATGACAAATTTCCCATGGTCCTTGAATCAAGAAAAACACTAGTTTGAAACAGAAAACCAGAGTAGAACATTTATAAGTGATCATCACTTGAGGATGCTTGGAGAATAATGGAGAAGTTAGGACATGAGCATATTTGTAAGAGTGACTCTCCCAGAGCCTGTATTTCAACTCTTTTCAAGAAATGCTTAAAATCACATACTTTACTTACATGTTTACACACTTGTGGGACGAAAATTGAAGTCTAATGTTAACCACTACTACTGTAGAATAAGAAGTTAAAAAAAAAAAACAACTCTTATTTGATGAATATAAAATATATAATCATTATATTAAATATAAATTACCACAGTATAAAATTATTACCATGTTTGTTATATACTTTAGAAATTGTTGAACTGGTGCTCGCTTGGCATGATCTGAATGGTAGGAACATGCACTTAAATAGAGAACTTGTATAATTGTGACCTTACCCACACCTTGCAGCAAAATATAGTATAATTGGTGGATTTCAACTAGGCCACACAGTACTTCTCAGGAAGACTTTGCTACCCAGCTAAGCTCCCTGTGAAGTCATTGAAGTCTTCCCATTTTTCGCAGTAGGAGATAAAATGAATCAATCCATAATAGCTTTGACCTTTTTTTAAGGTTGGGAGCTGGTATTGCACTAGAATAATCCAAGTCAATAGTCAAAGAATACCTATAAAACACTTATTTTTCTTCTCTAATGCAGCTCTCTTCTAGGAGAGGAAGGTTGTGTTCCTAAATAAAATTGTAAATATAAATTCCTTCTCTGCTCAGAGTTAACAGGGAGAATTCAATCTTGCAACAGAACTGGACAAACTTAAGGCAAAAACCAAAGCCATAGGTCTCCCACAGGGACCATATGGGCAGTATGTTAAACATACATCAATGCCTGCAGCCACTCTGGTACAAGTGACTGCCATCACTTCCATCTGCCTCTGTTTCACAAAGCAGGGCAGGGGATGATACAGGAATCGAGCCTGGTTTCTATAACAAATGAACATCATTTCTACAACAGCCTCTAAATGTAGTGCTGTTAAACCTCAGCGTAAGCATAGGAGCTATTTCAAAACATCAGCATTTTCTTCCAGATTGATGGAGACCTTGGTTTTTAGTTTTTCTTTGCATCCCTTAAAAAAAAAAAAAAAAGTTATTTTCTTAAGAAGAGGACTTGTCGTTGTTGAGATGGTCATAACAAAGAGAAAAACACCATGTATTTGAGAAGGCTTCTCTCTCCTTTATTTTAGAAGCATGCTGTCTTTTTATACCTTCTCACAAAGTTTATGTCTATTCATTGCCACAATAAATCAACATAATATTCATTGGAGCAAGGCGGTCTCCACCACTGTTTTCTGCCAAAATCTAATTGCAGACCCCTCATTTATCTGTTCTTCTCTGTCTCCATGCCAACGGCCTTGCTAGAACTCCTTTCAGGGGCAAAGGCAACTCTTACCAGCTTCTCTTGTTCAACTAAGTCTTTCTGACTCACAGACCAGCTGTGAGCTCCTTCCACAATGACTGATTTTTAGAGAAGACCATAAAGATTTAGTAGCAGACAACCAGTCCAGAACAACTTAAAGTTTTGCAAAAATCTTCAGTTTCTCAAGCTGCTTTAAGTGAAATAAAAAATCCTAGGAAAATGTTAAAATTAAATCTGAACTCAAAAGCAATGTTGATGTCAACAGCAAAGACTGTACTTACACCAGGTGTACAGCTCAGAGCACTTGACTGTGTGCAGTAACCAAGGACAACTTTTTGTTGTGTTGCCTCAGAGCTGGGCAGAGGCTGCTTTTCACCTGGGAGAACTATGGAGAACTAAGACACTGCTTCTTCCCTTGATGCCTAAAGATTTTTGCTTCATAAACGTTTTTCATAATTTGTAACTTTGTAGAGTACTAATACATGGTTGTAGCTTCTAGCACTTTTTCTGCCATTTTCCCCTTACATTTTAGAACAGTCAGATAATCTTCTAACACATTCCTGAAATACTGTTTTGTCTTATTTTCAAGAAGAAAACTTTGAACAAGGACATTTTGTTTTGTAACCAGAATCTAAGACATGACAAGAAATGGGGCAAAGAAGCCCTGGGCCATCTCCAATGGGGCAGAACATGGGGGAAAATTGCCTAACAATAATTGGACAATTACTAGACAATTAATTTCTAATTGGACAATATTTGTTATATACGCTAATTTGTTAAAGTTATAAAATTGCAGAAATCTAAGGACAGGTGAGCCCACAACCACCATGGGGGCACCAGAGAGCTTCTATGACCTGGTTTTTATCTTAGTATTATTTTAATACTGCTGCAAGAGTTTTGTCTGTTGATATTAGGCAACAGCACGAGGGCAAGAAAGTATCTATTCCCATATGCCACAGATGCAAGGAAATGAGACAGGGCACTGAAGAAAGGTAGGGAGAGAGAGGAAAGATGTCTGAAGATAAAGGACCAAAAGCCATATGAGAGGAACAAGGGACAACAGGTCTTCACAGAATCTGACAATAAAAAGTCCAAGAAGGATCAAAAGATGAGCATTAAACAAACTGAAATCTAGAAACATTTTAAATTATAAAACAAATATAATATGAAATTCAGGCACATCAGGCAAATCACGAGCACTATGATGTGATTTCATTACAATTATTTTCAACATGCGTTTTCCAGAGATGCAGTACCTTGTGGAAAAAATTAATCTCCTGTTTTGGTCTAGCATCTTTTTCTGTTGATGTGGTACAGCCGGGTTTTTTGGTAGCAGGGGGGTACCACAGAAGTAGTTTCTATGAGAAGCTGCTAGAAGTGTCCACCGTACCAGATAGAGCCAATCTCTGGTTCTGAAGATGGACATGCTGCTGACCTAATTAGAGTAATTGGTAATGCCTCTGTGAGGACACATTTAAGAAAAAAAAAACAAAACAATGCAGGTTTATTTCAAGGGGTGCAGAGGGGCTGCCACCAGGGCCATCCTGGTACAGCACACGACAATGGGCTGCTGTGGCCACTGCCATCTCAGCCTGCAGTGAGCCTTGCCTGCCTTGCCTGCCTGGCCAGCCCTAGCTCACCATGCCACGGGCAGAAGGGCGGTGGCTCCTTCCTGGCACCCCATATAAAGAGAGGCATTAAACAGTGCCAGTGCTGCCACTGCCGGCGTGATGGCGGCAGGGCCACCTGGCCAGCTGTGGAAACATGGTGAGCGACTTGCCACTGTGGAGCCTAGACAAAATCAACCTCTTGGCACTGTGGGATCCTGCAGGGATCTTTAAATTAGTAGAATTTGTTGGTACCTACAAGCAGCAGTTTTTCTTCTATTCAGAGAAGAAAAGGAAGTGAGGACACAAGAGGGAAAACAACATCAGTGCAGCAGCACCAAGATCAGTGAGAAAAAAGGAGGGGGAGGAGGTACTCCAGGAGTTGGAGCCGAGATTCCTCTGTGAGCCATAAATGGCTCACATGTGAAACATGGTGAAACAAACTGTCCTTCTGTAATGCATGAAGTCAGTGGGTGATGTAGAGATCTACTCGCAGCCCATGGGAAAAGTGCTCATATCAGAATGGGTGGATACCAGAGAAAGCTGTGATCCAGTGGGAGACCTGAATGGAGAGAGAGGATCCCGGCTTCCAGAGATAGAGAGAGAGGGCCCTTGCTTCCAAACTAGAGCAGCCTATCCTTGGAGGACTGCACCCTGTGGATGCATGACGCACACCACAACAATTTGGGGAAGGCGGTTTGCCCATGGGAGGGACCCCATGGCATAGCAGGGAACAGACTCCTTTCCCTGAGCAAACAGAAAAAGATCCTGAATAACTGACCAAAACCCCCAGACCCTGTTTCCCTGCACTGTTAGGGGGAAAGAGAGAGGGGCTGAGGGGCTGGGTGGAAAAATGGTGCTTTAAGGCTTATTTTACTTCTCATTGTCTTCACCTGTTAATAATAAATTTACTTTATACTTTTAAATTGGAACATGTTGTACCCTTATTTTCTCCCAGTCCTCATCTCAACTTGTGAGCCCTTTGTTAATTTTTTTCCGTCTCCCCTGCCCAACTGAAAGCAAGAAAGGGTGAGCAAATGGCCTTCATATGTGACTGGCATTTGGCCAATATCAAACCAAGACACTTTTCTGAGTCTTTCTGTAATTCCTTCAACTCTGATGGCTTTAGCAAAAGGATAGAAGTAGAACTGTCTTTCTTCTCTGTAGATCTGGTCCTAGAATAACAAACATAATATATTGTTCTGTTTACACTGCTCAGTCCTTATGTTGATGCTTTCTGCACACACTTCCAAAAACACTGACTTCCTCTGAATAGCACATTCATTTTTACCCTATTTTTAAGACAACAAAAAACTTTGAAACCAGGATTTTGACAGAAAAATTCTGGTGAGACTGTTTTTAAGTGCCAGAATGAAATAAAAAAAAAATTACTGTGACAGTTTGGAGACTATTCTGTAAGTTTACAGCAACAAATCTATTAGATTTTTATGTAAACTATTCACTTTATCATCCAGGCTGGTTTGAAATTATAGCAGTCTACAAAACTACAAAATTAAAATGTTACAAATATTTGCTATAATTAATTTAAATAATCTAACTTGGTTTTGTTCTTTTATATATGAATTTTAATGCATATTTGTGATGAGAGTAAATAATATTTGCTGTTCAGTCTGACTGGGAAAAAATATCTCATCCATAATGAGCTTATAACATTCACACATTTTTACAGCACTCCTGTATTTAACTTAAAAACCTAAAGAAGATATTCATATTCATATTAGAACAATGTCTTTTAGATTAATTTTAAAAGTGTGTATTTATGCTTTAACATGTATGCTTATATAATAAGATAGTTGCTGCCAGCATTTTTAGAAGACAGTCCTGCTGTGCAAGCAGGCAGATTTTGATCTAAATTTTTACATTTGCAAAAGGGTTTTTGTGTTCCCAAACTCTCATGCTTCATCACTACAGTCCCATCATTGCCAAAGGAATTAAAGAAGGATGAGCTGGTCCATTCTTAGAGGTGAACACAGGTTTTTCAAACACCTTTCTCTTTCAAGCCAGGTTTCAGTTGACACTGGTGTGACGGAGAACCTCCTGGAGCCAAATGCAACAATGGGCCACTGTCCAGGAAACAGTTCTTCCAAGTTCTCCCCTTCTCACCTCCTCCAAGATTTGTGTCTGTCTGTCAGAGACAGCTACAGCTGAGACAGAGTTCTGACACAGGGCAGATTAGTCAGGTGAGACAGAGCGCAAAAGAGCAGAAGTTGCCTGCTAACAGGATTTATTTTCTTCTGCTTCATGTTAGCTTTACTGTGTCAAAGCAATAACATATCTAATACTAGGAAGGGCTATTTTATACATGAAGGGAAAAAAGAAAATAAAAGTAGAAAAAGTAAAAAAAGACCAATGGCTGAAGTAAAGCAGTGTCAGCCTCTACCCAATGAAAATCATCATAATTTGTAAACAGATTTCTCGAAAGCAATATGACTCCAGATGGGAAAAAATGCATACAACCTTGGGCTACAACAAATTCCTGGTGTTGGAACTTCCTTCCATCCAGGGAAGCTCTTAAAGATGGCTTGGTTCTCACAGCAGAATTTTGCTGCACCTAAGAAAAAGATCCACAAAAATAAAATTCTGAGAAGAGGAAAATATCAACAATCATTTTTAAACAAACAGTTTTGGGTTTTCTCTGCATTTCCTTAAGGAAAAAAAAAAAAAAAGCAATAGGGCTCCTGCAATGGTTCTAGAAACAGCTGTCATATGTAAGAAGGAAATTGTCCTCAAACATATTACTGGCAATTCTCAGAAGAATTCATAGCTAAATTTTGCAGCTGCAACAGTCTCTTGCATCTCATACTCCTTCACCTGTGCCCAAGACAAGAGGATTATTTAAAATGTCAACTGTAAAGAGATTTGCCTTTATTCACACCAAAATCATCTGAAAACAATGAATCCTCTGGAAGAGTGAATCTGCAATCTTGAAGTGAGAAAAAATACCTTAGAACAATATTGTTGCATGACTGTGTCTGCCAATAATTTCGAACTGGACCATAACTCTTAGAATTTCAGAATGAGAATATTTGTAAATTTTCTGAATCTTACTCTAGTTTAAAATGTTAAAAATGTTTACACTTTTCTGGTTGGTTGAATGCTTTTATGTCCCTTGTAGGCACTTAATATTTAGGTGCTAGACCAGTGTGAACAGTTATACATTTCTAAATAATAAATAAAGAAAAATCAATAACTGGAAGTCCCTAAAAGTCATGGAATGCCCTCTCTTGTTCTTTGCTTTGAGGGTTGCTCTATTGTTGAAGTTCCTTTTTTTAAATATGGTTTTCCTTATCCATTCAGCCCCACACTCTCACAGCTGCCAAATAAAAGTTCTGAAAAAACTTATGCACCTTATAGCATGTAATTACTTAGGGTTTTTTGCATGGTTTAAAAAAAGATTTATGTTATTTTTCTGCAAATTTAATATTCCAGTTCCACTTGCAAAATGCCAATGTATTTAAAAAGCAATAATGTACAAGTTTTAACTCACAAATATTACTCTCTGCTGTATCTGTGTCTATTTTGGATGTTTCCAAAATGGACCTTTGATCATGTCCAGTATTAGGAGCCAGTTTCGTGAGTCTGTGAGGTTCTTTTTCTACTTCATCCATGACCTTAACTACTTCAGCCAACTCTCTCACATCAGGGAAACACCATTCTCCTACATTTAGTGGATGTGCACATGACACCAGATATAACAGAAAAATATTCTTTCTTAATATACACTGGATGGGAGTGATCTTCATATAAAGACAAGGAGAGAAAGAAGAAAAGAACAAACCTTAATTTAACTGTTGCCAACTTACACTCTCAGATATAATTTTCTGTACAGGCATAATTATTGCTAGGGCTTTGTTTACAAACACAGTTTCCATCTCAGAGAGTTTAAGATCTGAATAAGGACAACAGAAATTGAAACATAAACTTTAAAAAAACCCAGCATATTAACCAGTATACCCTTTCTGTCTATGGAAACCTATTTCTGGGATAAAAGAACATTTGAATGATACACAGTTTCATCCTCCAGGGAAGACAATGGGAATTGCTTCTCTCAGCTCAGGATTATTATTTTTCCCAGCCAAAGCTTAAGATAGGAATCCCACATTTTTTCCTATTCCTTGTGTTTAACCCTACAAACCACAATAGTTGCAATGACAACTGAAGTATAACATTGGCATTTTATAGAAAGAATTATCTTAAGACCAGAATATTTTCTGGGCATTAGGGCCAGAGAGCCACATCTAATTAAATTAAAGCAAGCTCCATCCAATTAACTATGATTTATAGAGTTTAATATACCTATTTTGCATATTTATGGTTTATATTTCTATATTTATATTTTGTATTACTATATTGCAGCATTTTGTTACGTTTCACCGCATATAAATTCTTTTGACATCAGCAGAAACAAATCTCAATGGCCCCATGCTCATGTGCCTTTTTACATAGCAATTTAAAGAAACAGAACTTAAAGCCCAGTGGAGTGAAATTAATGCAATTTAATACAAAATAAAGCTGTTTGTCTTTTAAAAAATACCTTTTGTGCTCACTTAGCTTCGGTTTGAGCATCAGAGCTGGAAGATCATTAATAGATACATGGTTACAAGGCGTTAAAAATAGTGCAGATTTTTCCAAGAAATTATTCACTGTATTCCAGACAGCAAGAAAAGTATTAAAGGATTTTGCATGTGAAATATTAGCATGTTTGCTTACAATGCTCCGAAACAAAGGATCTCTTTCACCTTTTATAAGATTAAGACTAATATTTCAGGCAGGCTTTTGTTTGTTTCTGATTTGGTTGGCTGTTTGGGGGGCTTTTGTGGGTTTTTTTAATCTCGTATTTTGAGTTTCTCAGAAGTGTGACATTTTCACAATTAGGCATCCTTAGCAAAGACAGATGGATGCTAGAAAAGGTTAGTAATGTATGTAAAAGTCATCAAGACAGTAGAATGTTGCAACAATAAATAATTATTTTGTAGATATCTCTGATAACCTGTCAAATTTCTATCACTTATTTCAATTAAAAGATTTGGGGGGAAAAGAAAAAAATAAAAAGTAGTAATTTCTGTGTCTTCAAAAATTTCTGAGACAGTAAAAAGAGGGTTTTTTTCCTTGAATAAAGTAGAAATTTGAAGGGATTTTTTTTGTTTTGCTTAGTTAGAAAACATGACACATTGATATACAAAGCTCTTATTGAGACACTTCACTAATTTCAAGGATTTTTAATGTAAAAATTTTGTGAGGTTTAGAAAAAAAAAATTTTGGTAATATTCTTAATAGTCTGAACCCTGGAAGAGGAGTAAATGTTTCTGGTTTTATTCAGAACCATCCCAATACTCAGTGTTGATCTTATGTCTCCAGTCTTGAAAGAAAACTCTACAAATAGCTCAATATTCATTGGACCATTAAGAAAAACATTGAGTTCATGAAACCAAGGGTTAGAATACTTACCTAGGTTGTGGAAGGAAGCAATCCATTGTCTGGACCACCTACGGTCATGCAGAACAGAGAATTAGCATTTGATTCTTGCACATCTTTGGTCACCCTATAGATCATCAGAAAAAATTATCTGTTTGTCTATCATATTTTTCTGCATAATTTTAGCATGGAAGTATTTTAGATTGGCTGAAAGCAAAACATTTATGGAGTGGGAAAACCTAGTTACTTACAAATCTTATCTGGGTTTTTCTCCCCTTATTACTTACATTTTAATTTTTTTAAATAATAAGCAAAATACTATTCTCAAAAATTGTGTTAACTCTAAATATAGAACTAGAGATCAGAAGACTCACAATGGATTTATCCTGCATTTTTCATTATAAAACAGTACCATTTATTAAATCAAAAATCAAAACAAAAAAGAGTAAGGGAAAATTAAATGGTTTCTTAAAAAATTAGACTTCAGTCCATAAAAAGCTTTGTTTCTACTGGTTTTTAATTTCTTTGTATTTTACCATTTTAGAGATTAGGACTGAGTGCAAGTTTTTATGCAGGATTATATGTAAAGCTGACAAACTCACAAAACTAATCAGAATGGTTAGCATACGAGTCAAGCCTTTGGCAAAAAATAATTATTTCCTTAATGCAGTGCAAATAAAAGAAAATGGATCACAAAGAAGGAAGGCAGAAGGAAAATGCATATATAGAAATTAAAACAAACACCAAAAAATAGAAACGTAGGTCATTCTATCATATACAATTACAAATACTAACTAAACTATCAGCATTCTTAAGGCATCCCTGCATTATATTCCGTAACTGAATTAAATGAAATTGTAAAACAGATGCAAACAACCATAAGACTTGCAGTCTATTTTTTTTTTTTTTTTTATGTTGCTACTTTTGAATGATGAAGATACTGCTAGCAAAGCTGTAATAAATCAGGCAAAAGTTTTAATTGCTTTTGGGGGCAACCACACATAGACAGCATAAACTGTCCCACATCTATATGCTCCCTATAATCAGTATAATGTCTGTTTTGAAGCAACTTCACAGCCAGAAAGAAAACCACCATTCAATAGGGCTACATCTGCTCAATTCTTTGTTCGTTGATATTTTATTTGTCTGTCTGTCTGTCGTTTTAACAGCTAATACTTTAAAACAGAAGTCTATTTTTTTATTTTTTTAAGATATAAGCAGTTCATTGACAAAAAGGATTGACAGATAAACTAAATGGACAATCCTGGTTTATATTCTGTTAATATAAAAGAAAAAAAATTAACTGATGTTATTGCAAGCAGGACTGGATTACTAGAAGAAATTTAAAAGTGTTTCCATTTACTGTTAGCTTCATGTAAGACAGTATATCAGCAACTGCCATGTTATGTAAGTAATTTTTTTGTCTTTTTTAATCTTATTACTGTGCTTCAGTTATTGGAACAATGATAGGGTAAATGTCTGGCAAGAAATATTCCATCAATTCTGTGATTTGATATCCACACTAGCTGGATTGACTGCCATAAAAGCCCACAACAGATTATAAAAATAGAGAGTTTTTTCATTACCAGGTGAAACTGCAGACATTGCCACTTTTTATGTGTACAGCATGATCTAACTTTATTTAAAAATATAGTGCAGATATCTGCAGTAGCTTTGGCTCTTTAGTACTTGCTAAGGTGGATATCCCTTTGTCCTTCTATGGATGGTGCTGAGTTGCTGGTCTTTTTGGAGAGCTACATTTTGCTGTGCAGCTCACAGATAACAGTGGAGTTTAGAAAATGGACTTCAGATGTTAAGTTTCGAAAAAATAAATAAATTTGCTGTAGAGATTCCCAGAGGCTTCAGGAAACAAATTATTGTTCTTAATGCATGGATAAGAGAGCAGTATCATGGACCTCTGGCTATCTAATGTGCAGAAAGCCAAACTGTATGATCAAGCGACTGCTCAAGCTAAGTATATAAAATATGTGAAATTAATGGGGAAAAAAACCCCAGCTCGTATGGTCCATTTTCTTTTGTATTTACAAAATCCTGGAGATATTGAGATAGATCATCTTTCTTGGAACAGGCCTCGGCATCACAAGAGAGAGCTCAAAGAAGCTGTGGGAACTCTGCAACTTTTTGATGAGAGGTTTAAGAGAAGAGCCAGGGAGTTTGCAACCCATTATCTGCACTAAATTATGAAGATATTTATGGCATTACCCTTTGGAGATATAATGACACACCAGCAAATAATGGCATGGTTGTGTATGGTGCCAAGTCTCCTGGCCCAAGACCAAAGTGCTTCATGATTTATGGAGCTCAAAAGTAAAGTTAGTTTGTTAGGCAAAGCCTTACTCAAAAGTCAGACTTTCATGAATCCTTGGCTAGATTCAAAGGTTTCAGCTGCCATTTCACTATCAAGAAAGATCATATATTCCTTGTGTTCAGTAGTAAATCTAGGAGGAAATTCTCATGAGGAATATTACTGCACTAGCAAAGGTCAGGCTACTGAAACTGACTTGTGTACTGGAAATAGAGACTTCTGAGATGCCCTACAGAAAGTGCAGAGAGTAAATTGGGAGTCCGTACACATGAGAAAATTTAACAATTTTTTCCTTTAAAAAGGATCTTCCCTCACAGAGGTGTTTCTCTCCAAAGATATAGAGGTAAGTAGGAAAGAGAGCAAGAAAGATACATAAATTATAATAATATGTATATTTATACACAATAAATAATATCATGAAGGAACTGAGAGGAGACATGACATAACTATTTAAAATTAATTATAAAAAATGTTTTATTCTACATCCTTCTTTAGAAAAGTGAGGAATAATCTGGAAAATTGGAATAATCAGTGCTAAATCCTCAACACAGCATACCAACTGAGGAAGCAGGCAACAGGTTCTTAAGAGATTCCAGGTTTTGCATGAGCTTCTAGTTGCACGTTTCCAAACCTGCCATGCTCTGATTCTCTTTCCATATATTCCCAGGAAGGGACCATATCACTGGTATGGAAATGCAGCAAATATTCAAGCAACTCAAATCAAACCCAGAAGAGTGCGCCCCCTAAATAAATTTAAAAATTAATTTCTATTGAATTTAAATTATACTAAAACATTTTGTATTTATGTTATTGAAAGAAGCAACACTCTGGAAAATGAAGAGATATCAAAGAAACTGAGGAAGACAGCTGTTAAAAAAAATTTTGCCTCAAACATAGTAAAACTCTAACAGCATTCAACAATGTGATTTAAATAGCAAAGTTTACTCATGTGGATGGAATTCAGGTGTACTGTGACAATTCCTACTGTAACATAAAACATGGAATTAAACTACACTTACTTTTTCTGCTAATCACTGACCTACTCTGTAGGTTCACAGTGGCTACTCCTCACTGACAGTATTTTAATCAAGGTTGGCACTCCAAAACCACCTAACAGTAGAAAATCAGGTAAGATTTATATTGTATTGTGTTGGTCATAGTGCTGAAGAATCCAGGAAATAATCTGTGATGGTCATTGGGCCTTCTTTTAGAAGAATCCTCAAACAGAATGACATTACTAAAAGATTTAATGAAAAATATAGAAAACTATCTACAATTGTAAATGGTCTAAGAAATATTTATTTTTAAAATAGGGTGTTTAGTCCCAAACATTAGCTACATTATAGCTACTCTTAGATGAAGCTACTGAGAAATTTATTGAAATACAGACTATTAAATCAAAATAAAAAATCTTTTATGATTCATATCTCCGGGTTTTTCTTAATTTAGACATTGTTTCTTCCCAGTATGAGATAAGAGCAGTAAATAGTGGTACATTGCCATTCATAACATGTGAAGTAGCTAGTGTGAAAACAAACTTTACCCTCAACTAGAGTAGCTGTGAATAAATTATCAGTATTCCACAGAAATAAAACACAGGGCTCTGGGGCAATGACAGAAAGAATAATTTTCCACAGGAAAGCCAAACACACAGTAATGCATTGACAGGCTAAAATATGAATGTCTATGCATGATACACCTACCTTGCTGGCTTTCATTATCCCCATGGATAATGGTACCTGAACTTTGAACAGAATTGTTTCCCAAAAGGGACAACAGATAAAATATGCTTTTAGGTTTAGATTTCATCCATCTAAACCAACATCTTCTGTTAATTATTTTCACTAGACATATATAATTAATTTTTATGTTGGCAACCACCTGTTCATACCACCTTTATAGTCTAGATGGTAAATAATTAATATTCTATTGTTTTAGCTGTTAGTCCACTTCTGTATTTCAATTGCACTGTGGAATACCTACCAACAGAGGTACTGTTATGAACACTTGAAATATTTATGACTCTGGACTACATCTAATAAATAAATAAACCCAAATGATTTTCACCATTTGCCCCAAATGTATCCACTTATTTTTATGCATGACTTACGTTGTATATTCTTCCGATAAACAAACTGCAAATTGTAGAAAAATACAAATACATGCTGGCATGATGATATAACTGAAGCAATAATATTGATGAAATTTAGGAAGTAAACCCAAACAGATTTGGCTCACCTGGAGTTATTCACATGCCTATTTTCAGTAGTTTATATGAGAAAAGAGGATCTCTTCAATGTCTACTGTTTTATTTAGCTATCTCCAACTTGGAGTCGTTATAATTAGCTAGAAAGGAACCGTGCTTTACAGAAGTCATGAAACAGAACCCTGTCCCAGTATCTGAGCAACTAAAAAGAATAAAAGAAAATTGGTCAAGTTCTGCCTGACCTGTCACAATTTAGGTGTTGAATTTCATTAGTAAGGAACAATTTTTCTCTGTATATTATCAGATTTCCCCACCCAACCTCATGAACTGAGTGGTATTTTAAAAATTTCTGTGCTGTAAGATACGTGTTTCTTTCGGGTCTTGCAAAAATTTATTTTTCTGTTTCTCAACAGTTAAGAAACTCCATGATAAGATGCTCATGATTCTTTCACTGATTTTAATACATGGAATAATTGTGTGTTTACAATCATATGGAAGAAAAAATTACATATGTGCTTAGACATTCAATTCCAAAAAAGCTGTCAGCCTGTTTAGCAAAGGTCATATCTCTGATAGAAAATACCAGACAGCAGAGGAAGTCATTGCATGCATCAGTCATCTCATCAAAATAATCGTACAGATCTCAATATGTCCATTTTATTATAACACTAATATTCATTATTATTACATTTTTTAAGTTCAGTTGGCAGCCTGCCTCAGATTTTTCCTTTCTACGTTTTCACAGACTGAGAAAAAGCAATCCTATTCTACTACTACTCTATTCACTATTTTTCTATTTCTTACCAGGGAGATCATATTCTGCATTTTATTTTTGGGGAACTGTCTTCTAAACTGGAAAACACGTACCTAAAGGGAGTAGATTCATGCCAAACCCAGAACATACAACCCAGTTTAGTTTAAGGCAGCAAATCTCACAACAGTAAGATTCTGAGTCTATTCCAATGCTCTCAGGAAAGCTAAAAGATGGAATATCTCCAGTAATTAGGTTAGTAATTAGGTTTTACCATGTTCAACATAACTACTGTGCCTCTTTTTCTAACCTCGATAAGAAGTTTTTTTTGTTTTACACATGGTCCATTTATTTTAGCATTCAAACCCAGGAACTTTACAGATGTTGACAGTAGAAGCTAGACCAAAGAAAAAAGCTTTCCAAGCACCAGCTTTTTCTTGGTTTGTCTTAATAAAACATAGCTATTGCTTTTTAATCAAATAAGGATTTCCATATGTTCTCAGGATTGCCCACATCCTTTAGTGGCAAAGAAGGTTTTCCTATCCCCGTATTACATTTCAATATTTAAATATGTATTCATCCAAATCCCACAAACAGAAACAATGCCTACTTTTGTTTGCAAAGAGCTGATTTCCTGGGTGAATTACCATAAGGAGTACAAAGAAAAAGTAGTCTAAATACAAATGAATACAATGTAGGGTCAATAAAATAAAAACCAAAACCATATTTTACCATTACAGTTGTAATTTAATACTGCGTTTCAGGTGTATAAAAAGGAAAGAACATCCAAAGTTGCTTTACACCTTATTACTGTGATGTTCTGTTACTTTTGAACTGTCATTTTAAGGTAAAATTTATACAACAAAACTTCAGGGAATGGTTTGTCAGTTTAGTAAAGCCATTCTACTAATTTTTTTCAGGTTTGTGATGCAAAATTCTTCTCTCTTAAATGTCTCTGCCAGTAGTAAAGTTGTGAAAATACAGAGGTTGCAAAAGCTTGACATAGTAATGCAGTAATCCTGATTTAAGCACCATGTGGTATTCACTTTTCTACCTTTCTTGCAGTTTCTTGTATAAATAGCTGTATCTACAAGAGTAATTCACAAAGAAAATCTAGAGATAAATAAAGCTGAAGGGAGGGAGATAAAAAATAATAAAGTGAAAATTCAGACTGTACTTTAGACAACACAGAAACGGGAAAGAGTCAGCTTAGTCTGATCAATAGTTTGTCACTGTTTTATTGGTCTGTGAGATAAAAAGAGGCCAGAAGAGTGCTCCTGCAAACCTTTATTTCATTGTAGTATAAAGATGATGTGAAGAGTTTGCTCTTCGTCTACTTTACACGCATACATATGCATTCACACATATATAAATGTGTGAATTATAGTTATATAAACTCCAAATGCATAACTGCAAGTACACTTATAATCAAGGTATGTGAAGACAGCACATCTATCAACTTCTAATTGATTTAATTTCCATGTTTGTCTGTAGGAGTTCTCTAAGGTGAAAACTTTCAAAGGGAGGGTACCAAGCAAACTAGCTCACTTATTTGATCTAATACACAAATTCCTACAAATTATTAAATTAATATGGAGATTAAGACTTCCTGGGAATAACATGAAGTCTCTCCTTTCATTCTTTACATTTGGCATCTGACTTCCTTTTCTTTCCTCTGAAGTTTCTTGTCCTGCTTTGCCCCTCCATTTTTACTGATCTGGACATATATATCACACCTCACTGATTCAACACAGAGTGGACCAATTTCATTTGTGCCTGTAAAAAATTTTATGTTTTGTTTAGAAAGTTGAATGAGCAAAACTGGCTGAAGCTAACA
The DNA here is from genome assembly GCF_017590055.1 of Onychostruthus taczanowskii. Taxonomy (NCBI): domain Eukaryota; kingdom Metazoa; phylum Chordata; class Aves; order Passeriformes; family Passeridae; genus Onychostruthus; species Onychostruthus taczanowskii. Next base: position 9,272,997 of record NW_024501237.1, on the reverse strand, counting down.
GACTTCTAAATAACTTTCATGGGTTTGCATGCATTAACTGCTCTTAAAGTACCTTTTCCTCTTGTTCATGATATCATTTATGTCTGTTTAAAAAATGCAAAAAACCAACCAAACAAACCCAAACAAACAAAAAAACAAAGAAAAAAAAAACCAGAAAACTGTACACTTTCCACATCAAACCAAAATACTGATGTGACAGCATCTTGCTCATAATTATTTTACCCTGCTGATATCTTAAAATCTTGTTACACCCAGAAGAGTAAAAATGCAAAGATTCTGAACTTTGCTCATTTTCTTTAAAAACATGAAAATTTTACTTTTAAGTGTGAGATGGCAGATTCAATCAAATAGCAATGAGTAAAATTACATAGATTTTCCTCATAATTGCAATTATTTGTATCTACCAGTGAGAAATAGAGTGTGTCTTCTCTAGCAGCTGATTTTGCATCACAGGACCAATATTCCCATCATGAATCATTATCATCCTATATCTGCACATCTCAAGTGTTTTGAGATATTAATTTTGCTGAAAAAGAAAGGGGGCTTTATTAGCCCACCAAAAGCCATATAAACAAATATTATTAGGATGAGGGCAAGAAAGAGGGGGAAGCTTTTTAGGAGGGTTTAAGAATTTGAACATCAACATTGTCACTGTTACCATCACACATAGGAACAAGGCAGAAGAAATTGCAGAGTCAATTTTTTCAACAGCAGCAGCTAATTATAGTACAGCAAAGAAGAGGGGAAAGATGATCTTAAAGGTCCTTTCCAACCCTGGGTATTCTATGATTAAATTACACAATAAGTATATGAAATAACACCATAAAACATGGTATGATCTAATGGGGATGAAGACAATGTTTGGTGATTTCTGTTCACATTGAACAACTGTCTCTATAATTTGTGATGTTTTTTGAAAGATTTATTTTGCTTCTTAAAACGGAAAGAATTTTATTGCCAGACTTTTAAATGAAATTAAACAGTTACCACAGCTAAAAATGTTGAGCCAAGCAATGTGATAGAGTCTGGAATCATTCCACACTCTGTTTGAGTCGGATATCACTTGGTTAAGGCCAGAACAGATGGAAGTTGTGTTTAATCATGACTATGGCATCAAGCATCCCTGAAGCAAAAAAAGAATCGACTTTGTAACTAATGGCTGTGTTCTGATGTCACTAACAAGAGTGCAATCAATACATTACATGATGTAATTAGGTTCAGAAGATACACAACTCAACATGGGGTTTGCACATTAATGTTTCATAATTAAAATGTAAATGACTGATATTTACTCCATTCATACATGTTGTCCAATTCTTCTGGATGCTCAAATTTGGCTAAAGCAATTACTCTCATAATAGATTACTGTATGAAGAAAAACATCAAATTAAGATTATCGCACACATAAATAAACAAAAAAACACCCCAGGCTATGCAAAAGATGCATTAAAGCATTTCATAAAGTTATAATATTTATAGAAATAATATCAAGCACCAAATATGCAAGTCAAAAATACACATGTGACATTAGTTACGGACTACAATGTAAAATAATTTTGATAAGACTGACTAATAAGGAAGACTCACTATTATTTAGACAGGCAGCAGAAATTTTTTCTATAAATTAGATTTCAAGGTTAATACTGGAAGCTGTAGGTGGATACATATCAAATAATTATGAAAAATAAATACTTGAGAATCAACTGAACCAAAGCCAATGTATAAAACAAATAAGATTTTTACTGGGAATGGGAGAAAAGTATGGAAAACCCTCTGAGGCAAATGCAAAGACTGTTAAATGAAATTTGAGCAGAAATCCAAATTAGGGAAGGTATCCAAGAAGGAACCAGAACAAATATGATCCAGGGCAGATGTAGAGAGGTTATTTTTAAAATTAAAAGGTAAAGTGAATGAATTTTTTTTTACAGCAAAAACAATAGTAATAATATAATTGGGGCTTTTGGTTGGTTAGTTTGTTTCCAGACACATCAAAATTATTTTGTCCAAAAATGAAGATCCAATAACAAATTGGCAACAAAATATAATTTTTTTCTGTAAGGAATATACTTACTTTTTATATTTTGAAATTGCTTTAATGTAAATGAATATCAATATTGCTTACATTTATGAGTGTATGATTATTTACTGCATGTAGAAAATAATCCCAGATTTCAAAACCAACTCTGAAAAACTTGAGAAATCTTAATCTTGAGATATCTAAATGAGACAAAATCTAAAATGTATATATATGCATAAAAATAATATATTTTCAAAAATAACTAGGGGCTATAAAAAGGAGAAAGCACTGCTTCTAATTATTTTGCTGCATCTCAAACAAATCCAACAATGAAATGCATAAATATTTTATTTAAGATAAATTTATCTGGCTAATTGTCTAAGCAGTTTCATCTTTGTGTAGCTTGCTTAGAGCTGGGAGAGTTTTCAATAAAAATGTAGCTGAAAATATGCAGTGTTAAACTGACACTATTGGTATGCTTTTCATCTCCCTCCAGTGATGATAAAAATGGATGGATTCAACATGAGCTGTGAAAGTGTGGCCATGATGTCTAATCTTGCTGTCATTTATAACTGGATTGGATGGTTGAACATTGAGCTAAGACTTGTCCCCATAAATAGTTAATTTCTAGAGACAAGTCTAATAGTCTATAGTCAGTTTAATTAAACTGATGCCTTAAAGAGCCTGAAAATGAAACAACACACTTTTGAGTATTGGAGGTAATACAAAAGATGGTCTTTATTGGAGGGGTCTGAGGGCAGATATGCAAAATGTCCACAAAATGCCTACGCCCCCCAAGGGGTGAATACAGTTTTATAAGTTTAGCAAATTAGCATAATTGACAAAAATCACTAATTACAGACATTAGTGGTGAGGCAATTTCCCACAGTTCAGCCATCTCTGAATCCCGCCCCCCACTTTTTAATGTCTAGATTTTTTTGATGAAAATGTGTCTCAAAGAGCTGGTTTTGACCTTGATTCCCAGTGATGCCTCAGGTTATAGCTTTTATATTTTTCAGATTCTGTGCTGCTTTAGTGTGTAGGTCTGGGCTTCACATTAGGGGATGGTAAGCTCTCTTCACAGAGTAGGTAAAAAAAACTATTCCTTCTCTGTCTGGGGACCCAAGGACAGCTGATCCAGATCTCAGGCTCAAGAGCATAAACAACATGGACAGAAGAGAGAAAAACAAGAAGGATGGGACTTCATAACCTGAAGATGTAATTGGACAATTAACTCCAATATGCAAATGGACAAGAACTTATAAAACTGAGGGACCCCTTGACCAGTTGTCCATTTTTTGACCATTTAGGGTTCATCTTGGGTGTAGCCCTGGCTGGGCTCTTGTGCTGCCCAAGGTGGATCCATTGAGGTCTTCTAATAAACACCTACTTAAATCTTTAACTCTGTCTAGCCTCTCTTCTAGGTCAGCCTTCACAAGACATCACCAGGGTTCAGCTTCCAAGATAAGATAGCGAACTTGTAGTCCCAGCTTGGAGCTCTAGAATGTGTTTTGTCTTTCTGCCTGTCAGGGTAGGGAAAAGTACTGGGAAAACTATCTAGGAACTATGACACAAAAGAGTCAACAGATTTATAAATGTATGTGCAAAGAATACAGAGAATGTGTAAAAGGAAAAAAAAAAAGAAAAAACAAGAATTAATTTGGCATCACAGCAAGAATATTTTTGCATAAAAATACTGTTTAAAAACCTTTAAAAAGCAATCAAGGTATTGCAAACCAGTGAATACTAAATGAAATTTTTTTTTCAAATAATCTAACTGTCATATTTTGAAAGTTGAATGCGCACACAGAAACTACTGCCTCTCTTAGCTGTGTTCAGCCCATTCTGTAAACTGTAAGTTGTGGTGATTTTAATGGCATTTAATATAAAAGTGGCTATTTTATGCCCATTATAATTACTATCATACAAGGTTTAGCTGTTCTTATCATTAGAAAAGTTAGATTAATAATCAACTTTTTAGTTCCCACTAGAAATCACTACAGATTTCACAGAAATAACTTTCTTTGAAAAGTATTCTGAACCATGTCATGTGTCCCATGGGAGCTCCAGACTAATTTTCTATTATTCTTATTGCTATTATTAAAAATTAATTTATTTTCTGCCCTTGTGAACAGCAGATTAGACCAGCTCTTGCAAACTCTAGCAATGTAACCTAGGTAGGATTTAAAGGTTTGCAGCCAGAGGATATTGACAAAATTAGACGCATGCTATTAAAAAAAAAAGGACAATTTGACCACTTCAGTTGCTCCCATCCATTAATGTAAATTGCTACCGATAACACTTAATAAACCAGTCTGAATTGTTACTGCTTATGGCTTTGATTCGTGTCAAACCAAAGCACAGCAGCTGAAGTGAATGAGACTCCCTTTGGTAATAACTCTTATTTGCCTCACACAGTTAAGCACAAGTGCAACCAGTTCAAAAATAACTTTTCTAAAAATCTACATTACATACGGGGCTCAGGAAAAAGTCAGACATTTATTCACTGTTTGGGGCTAGACAGATTCAGTGCAAGAAGCCTGGGACCTGAGAGGTAGCTCTTGACTACTACATGGTACAGGAACTTTCTCTTCTTTTCACTGAGTCACTTTCCATCCAAAATATAATAAGCACATAGACATTGAGGCAAAGAATAAATTACTTCTGAATATCTTACTACTATATAATTGAAGAATATATAATAAAATACTTCTTGACTTTTCCCCTGAATACCTGCATAATTCTGAACAGAGGAAGAAACCACAACTGTCCTATCCTTTCATACAACATCTATATTTGCCTATAATGAAGACCACTAGAGTTTTCAAAATAGAGTGAAAGCAGGTTACTTTGGGTTTATTTTGTAGGGCATGGCACATTTTTTGAAATATGAACACATCCTGGAAATGTATTTGATGACAGCAACACTTGGAAAGACTTGCTGAACCAGCCATTCTCTTTTAGGTTCCCCTCTGCTCCTCCCAAGAACCAATACCTTTTTATTCAGAGGAGAACATAAAATAATTGGTCTTTGTTACTTTCTGTAAACTTTAGCATCAATGATTAATCTAAGACCAATTAAGCTATTTATATTTCTTAACATAAGTCATCAATATCCACTTCTGGCTGACTTTTAGATGAGCTGCCTTGTATGGTGCCTAAGGTCCATCAAAAACCATGTTGAAATATGGCCACTGGCGCAATTTCAAGGCTAGGGATGGATCAAGATGTTCCAGACTGAAGGACAAAATCTGAGCTAACATCTTCTAATGTGATGGCTCCTTACAACCTGAAGTAGGAGATGAATGACTCTCTGCTTCCTTCCCTTCAGAAGGGACAGCTATACTTCATCTGATTGCAAAGACATTCATGGGCATATTTTCCATGAAGATTAACTTCTCAGCAATAAGACCAACAAAACTGGTTGAAGAAGCAACCCTCTCCTTGCATATCACCATGGAATACTACTATACTTACATGCTGTGAATAGAAGCATGTTTGGGAATTAGTTCAGATGTTTAATGAATCGTGTGAAGGAAGATGACTTTTAGAAAAACAGTTAAAAGGAGGTAAGAACATAGCACACAGTCTCCAGTTCTCTCACACTGTCACACTGGAAAGTGACCTCCAAGCTCAGACTTGTACAAACCTCTCTCTAGTTATCCTATGGGGCTTATGGTAGTTTGTGGCATCTGACATACAGATGAGCCATTTTTTGAGGTGTTGATAATATTTATCACTGGGAGAAGAGCTTAGAGGAAGCTTCATTAGGGATTAATTTCAACCCACATCCTTTATACAGTAACAAAAACTTCCTCTTAAAATTCAAGAACAGTAACATTAATATTGACAATCCAGCTTTTGCACCATCAAATGACAAAAAAAAAGGGGGGGGGGAAGCTAAGAGGATAATTATATAAAATTATTATTATTATATAAAATTAGTATTATTCCACTGTCAGAAACCAGGACATCCCTCTGGATGCCCTGGATAGCTCAAAGCCCTGGCAGGGGCTCGGAAACCCTGGCAGGAAGCCAAAGACACTTGGGAATTCCATCTCAACCCATGGAGCAAATTGCCAACTTTATATGAAGAATTACAAGTCACAAAAGTTTAAGTAGCATAACAGTAGTTGTCACAGGGTGAAAGGTGGAATTTTGAAGAATTCGACTATGGGGGGCTAGGGGACAAGATGGAGGGATTTAGACGTTGTCCTGTCCTTCTTCCTTCTTCTTCCTAGCCTCCATCTTCTTGGTGATGCTAGCACTCTGGGATTGGTTTAGAGTAGAATGTCACTGTCTAACATAGGTGATAGGTATTGGAACATAACTGTAAATATTGAATACATAGTTTATAGTATAAAAGACAACACCAGCCCGTGGGCGGCCGGAGTGTGCCTCGAACCAACCTGAAGAACAGACCTTGACAGGCCAGACAGAAAATGTTTTAGATAAGAAATAATAAACAACCTTGAGAACTACAGCCGAAGACTTCTGATTTCTTCTCGGACAGCTGGGTTGGGGAAAAAAGACTTTTAACACACCTTGGGATCATCTGTACCAGAGAGAACCCCAAGAGATCACCACAGAGTGTTTCATAGAACAGCTTCTGCAAAGAAGGTCATTTAATATTATGGCAACACAAATTTTCCAGCAGAGACTTAAATGAAAAACAGGTAATAATCAAAGTTAACAGTACTTATTGCACTCCCTTTATCCAGAGTGGAAGTCATCTCATCTCAAAAGCTGATCAGGTTGGTCAAGCATGATTTGCACTAGGTAAATTCATGCTAACTATTCCCATCAGGAATTATTTGAGAGTTATGACACAAAACAAGCATAGGGAAAGCTATAGATTCTGTCTGTGGCTCTGTGTTAAGTCCATGGGATGCCATTTCATAGCATTTTTCAGTGTTGCTATATCATAGTATAGACCACCAGATTTTACCTTACTTTAAGATTGCTTCAAAAGAGTTCAATTCATTAAAAACTTAACAAATAAGAGATAAAATAAAAAAGTTAAGAATCCAATGAAAAAATAGATCATTAGTTTCAGACTTGTAAAATAAGGAAAATTAAGGATCCACAAAGGTGATGGAAGTTGCCTCACGGAAAAAAAATTTAATAGGTACCTTTGTCTTAGAAGTATTCCAAAGAAAACAGGCAAGAGAGCAAACCTTTGCAATGCAGAACTTCCTTTTCCCCAATAGCTTCATATATCATTAACTCCCCATTAAAAAAAACCCGAAAAACAAAACAAAACATAAAGAACCAAAAAAAATCCCACCCCAAAACAACAGAAACCCAGAAATGTTTATACAGATTGATTGTCATAGAATATTAAAAAAGAACCCCATATATATATATATATATATATATATATACATATACACACACAGAGTATGCTGTAGTATCTCAGCTTCAAATTTTATTAATTATTTGCTTTTAGGTGGACTTAACTCATGTGTCTTCACCAGTCATGGGGTTTTCTAAAAAGAACTTATTTTTGAAAATTATAGCAAATCATTTAAATGAAACAAATATATTTAATTATCTCAACCCATTTTCTAGTGCAACATCTGCTTAAGAACGTTTTTATTTCAGTGTCTTTAGTGTTTGTAACACAGGGCCAATTTAATGAAAAACCCACAAAGAATAGAAAACAGCAGGCTCACAACCTTACTGTAAAACAATAAAACAAACAAAGCCCCCCTACACTGGCTAATGCCTATTTCTTAATGGTTCATCTGCCTCATATTTATTCTTAACTCTCAAGGATATTCCAGATTGCTCTGATTTGGTTATCCCCATAATAATCCTTTGAATTTCTATTTACTAAGACCATGATAATGCCCACCAGGATACTTTGAGCTCTCCAGAAAAGAACACTATGAAACCTTAATTTATTGCCTTAAAATCATTGTCCTAAATGTGGTAGCCTTCATTTCCATATTTAATATTCTAACATTTCTTTCTTGTGGTAAAAAAGCAAAACCCTAACATTTAAATCAAAAACCACAGTCACCTTTCTGAAACAAATCTCTTTTTGTACTTAATTACATATATATATAATTTCTCAATAATTCAACAGTTATTTGGCATTTTTATTAATGCACTGCTTTTAAGTCAGTCAATTAGTCTGAAAGACAGTTTATTTTAGAATTATTCACGTTCATGTTTATAGCCTCATTCTTGTCATGGAGAAATTCCCATTTAATTATGAAGTGATGTAATAAGTGTGTGAAGCTGAAGAAGTCCTCTATATTTTTATATCCTGCTTTTAAGGGAGAAAGCCACCTGCCTAGCAGAAGATTTATCAAAATTAGAAATTAGATATTGAATATAATATAGGATATAGGAACATAGAAATTTATCAAAATGGTTACATCTTTTTCACATACTATAGAAAAAAACTTGTGCATAATTTGATTGACAAAATTATGCTTTAGCACATTCTCCTTCAAATAAATTCTAGCTTAGCAATCTTAGGAAGAGTTGCAGATGCTCTGCATCATCCTGATTCACTGAAAACCAGGAGGAAACAGGTTTCTTACAGCCTGATGAGCTCAGCTTAAATGTTGTATTTCACATGAAAGCTGAGACTCTATATCTGCCAGCCACAGCAACAGAACTGCTGGAGTTCCTTCACCCAATTACTTCATGAACATTTAGCTAGTTGCTTTCAACATTTTTCTTTCTAGAAACTCTTTCTACGGAAATTCATTTCCAAGTTTTCTGAAGTTCAGAAGAGGCAGTCTGGGCAAGGGAAGGCACAAATCCTTTTGGTGAAGATGTGGCTCCAATTCAGACAGGCAGCCAAAGGAAGGGCCTTTGTAATTTCGTCAAATTACCTTTGTCAAAGAGATTTTCCTCTGCTCTCTGCTCCAGCAGAGGAAAGGATGCTGAAGAGAAAGGACATGCTTTGGAACTGGCACAGGAAAGCTCTGGTGCCTGCTTGTGTCAATGTGGCACCTGTTGGTTGAGTTTTCTACTAGTAAAACATTTTTTTTTTCTTTTCTGAGGCCTTCCAAACAGCATCTTCTCACTGCAGATTTCAGAACACAATCTGGAATCTCCATATAAAAATGAAGCATACAATATTAATCAAAGTGCATTTACTAAAGTGAAGTGAGTATTTATTCTGTAAGACAACAATCAAAACCAAGACAAGCAGAAATTTTGCTTTTAGGCAACTTAATTACTTTAGAACATCTTGGTTATTTTTTAGTAGATAGTTTCTTAAAGATGGAATGTGCTTCGTAAAAGGCAAAAGAAAAAGAAAAGAACAGCCCAATTAAAGCTAAGGAGCACATTTATTTCAAGTTGAAATTTTGTATGACACACCTGTGCTTTTGTAAACACTGTCAGCAAAACAAACTTTGCCAACAATAAGAATTTCTTATAAATATGTATTAATCATTCCTGAATTTTTATTTTGTGTTTGAATATATTTAACCCTACCAACACAAGCATGAAGGAGAAGAGAGAGTATAATCATTGTCACCTTAATGGCAGAAAAGTAATTCAAACATCTGCTGACCTTTGAGAAGCATCTGGCTGCCGTTCTCTCATGTCAGGGTTTCAAAGAGGCCTTTGGTAATTGTGGAAATCACCTTGAGTATTACATGAAATTACATGTTTAGCATGTTAACCCATAAATAAGAATAAAGATAAGATATAAAAAGATAGCTATTAATAACACCATTATCTCTCTGCAGATATGCAACACACCCTAATTAACTTTCATGATTTATTCACCTATTTTTAGAGATGTAGTAATCGAATGAACAAGCAAGGACTGAGCTCAAGGACATCCCGGACCCTGTAGTAGCAAGAGTGAAATATTCATCCCCTTACTCCCTGCTTCATTCTTTACGCAGCTTATCTTCTGAATATGCAGCATTAAGGCAACTCTTCCACTTTTCTCTCACTTTAAGCACAAGATTTCTAATATGTGAGAAATATGAGGTAAAATATGGCTAAGCTCTTCTTATATTTCAAAGTCAAGGAATTGCCCCAAGTCTCCTTCATGGGGACACTTCCAGCACAGATGTTTCTCCCTCAGTGTTCTGATTTGCAGGACTGAGGTATGAAGGATGTGTGTTGCAAGATGAACAGTGAGGAAAAAACTGTATTGCATGTTACATGTTGCATTATAATTCTCATTATATGAGTGTATATTTATGACTACGGAACATGTATAAATTAGATGCATCCATATGTAGATATATCTTCCTCATCAACAAGCATACAAGCATATCAGAGAAGGTCCCTTCAAATTTAAAAAAAAAGCAGCAGAGTCTGCCATAAATTATTCTGCAAAACCACTATAAATTAATTCAAGCTAGAAGGGTCATCCCATGTGCACCAAAAACATGGCATTTTACTCTATTGCAGCACATGATAATTCAGGATTGTAGGGTAATGATTAAGTGACAAAAGATTTCAATTAATTAATTGTGAGTTTTTAAAATGTTCACAAGGGAAAGGGCAGGAGAGATTAATTGATTTATTGTACAACAATGCTGCTGCTGCTAATTAAATCTTTCATTAAGATCTTAGGAAAATGAGGGATATCCATCTCTTTTTCCTTTTATCTCTTGTATTCATTGATAAAAGTAGTAGTATAAATTTGTGTTTATGTTACCCTGTTCCTAAAAGTTACAAGAGTATAGTGGACTCATTCTGCTCTTCTTTTACCTATGGACACACAAAAACTATATATGTATGTATGTATGCTTGTATTTATGTGTGTATATACACACACACACACATATATATATATATATATATATCCTTTTCCTGTGTAAGGGAAACACTTAACTAATTATGCAGGCATTTTTACCAACTCCACTGAGGGGTCTGTGACTTCTGGCAGATGGATTCTCTTTAATCCTGATTTGTGCTGTCACTGAAGTCCCTCTTTACTTCCTGATCTGAGCTGTCCTCTTTTCTCCTCTTTTTCAACTTGCTAACTGACAACATGGAACATGAAAATCCATCCAAATCAGATCTCTAGGGTGGCAGACACTACCAACCAAAAGTATAGCCCCGATGTGGAAAGAAGAGGCAAGAATGCTCTAGAACTCTGCATTCCATGTTCTGACAGTCAAAGTTCTTGGAGACCTTTACCTGTGTCGATTTGCTTTTCCCCATAAGTCAACCATACATTTTGTTCTCTGAATTCTCAAGGCTGTGACATTACTCTTGCAAATATTCTCATAATTTGGTCTTCCAGTGTTCTTCAGTATAAGTCTTAATTATCACCTACTAAACTTTCACTACTACGTAAATTACTGTTTTATAGAGTCAGAAAATGCTGACAGCAGGAGAGTTCAAACCAGATCATCTTTAAGATCCCTTCCAATTGAAACTGTTCTATGATTTTATGGAATGCAAGAAAAGCAAACTATAATAAAATTTGGAAATACAATGAAAAAAGTGTATTTCAAGTGGTAAATGTCTGATATATCCCAGAAATCCAGTGAAACTGAGATTCTTTTCTGCACTTGTGGGCACTAACATAACAACCAGGGGATAAAAAAAAAAATAATAGCTGTCAAAATAATGGCTTAGGTCAGAGCAACTACAGGAAAAAATACTTTAAATTGCTAGAAATAACAGGAAAATGCCCATTTCAAAATGAAATGTACTAAGTTATCAGTCTATAAGAATGATCTTTGACTTACTAGGTCGCATCCCAAGAAAGGTTCAAGCACCTTTATTTCCATAACAAAATAAAATTCTAATCTACACTTTAAAATAATCATCTTAAGCTGGAAGGACAATATTCTTAACAGGTAAAATGTCTCAAATAACTGCAAAGATCCTTTTAAACAATTGGTACCTACAGATACATATAAAATGGCTGAATGAATACAAGAAACAAAGTAGGAACTTACAGGAATACTCAGAAATACATGCCTAAAATGTGAAAACGCCAAACTAAATTACATAGAAATTAAATATCTCTTGGGTTTATGTAGTAGGTGGGAAACTAAAGAATGGTAGGAGTTATTGTTAAAACAAGATCAACAGACAAAAACTTGGGGGTTTTTTGACTTGTTTTTGAAACAAGAGCATAAATAAGGATCTGTTTTCAACAGGATTATTATTGCTCACAATATTTTCATTTCCCCAAATATATGTATTTTGTATCTATAAACCTCAAAGTTTTTCATGGTTTCTCCCACGTTCACCTGGGAGAGACAGCTAATCTTTGCTGACTTGAAGTATGAATAAGTTACAATTTCCTTGGGTCAGGTGCAGAAGGAAAGCAGTAATCACAATGAAAAAGAAAATTTTATTTTTAAATTGGAAAAAACCCATCTCATAGAAATTACTGCATATACTGCCAACTATAAGAGTCCAAACAATTGAGTCAATATAAAATAAAAAACCTCTCAATCTAGCTAAGATTTAAAAGAGACTAAATTGACAAGTTTTGGACACTGCAGTAATTTTGGGATTTCTCCCAATAAAATGAAAATATATACTAGAAATAGATAATCCATTAAGAACAAGGGCTTGTGTTTATAATTTCACTGCATTTATTAACAGGAATATTAAGAGACAAGATCTGACTTATTGACAGGTGATATACCAATACATAACTCTCTAGTAATCTTAGATTCTTCCAATACCAATTATTAGGCTTCAATATCACCACAGGATTTCTTACACAGTACTAACCCAAGCTTATATAACCCTTCACAGCTTTGCTGTTTCTATACTAACCCTTTCTCCTGCTCTTGAACTGGGAGAATCAGCTCTGATGACAAACCCAGAAGTGGACCAAACCCCTTTTATTTTTACCTCTTGAATTTCTGGGTAAGACTAGATGATCTTTAAAGTCCTTTCCAACTCCTTAAAATTCCTTGATTTTATTTGTAAGCATGAAGGGCATTTTCTCTGTTCATTTGTTTTAATCCTTCCCCATTCCTATGTTTATCAAGGGCTCTTCTCTCAGAAAGACTTCTTCTCACTATATATTGGTGAAACATTACTCTTGACATGGAGTAAATTTGAGATCTAAATCAAGGGCACAGTGGCTACAGGATACCCTATTTTTGTATCCCAGTTTTAAGTAAAAATACAATGCAGGAAAAAACCCTAAACATCTCAATACAGAGAAATCTATCTGATCAACATGTTGTATAAATTGATAGTGAAACAATGACGGATGCAGCCGGAAATGCAGACATTGCTTTAGGGCTTTTAGATTTGGAGTTAGAGAACATTTAAGTGAGTCCTTATGCACATGCTTTCAGCAAAGGCATTTCGGATTTTCAGCCCTACTACATCTCTACACTAATCAGAGTTTCTTAATCCCCCAAGAGTGTAAAGTCTTTTGTTTTTGCCTCTGTGCCTTTAGCAGTTTTCTCTTTCCTACAAGGGAAAACCACTACTCCAAATTGTTGGTTGTTTGGATCTCTCATAAAATTAATCAGTAATCTAAAATAATTTATCTGACTGTTGGTGGGCATGACACATGAACAACGCAGGATTTTTACTGAAAAGGAAACCACCTCCTCTCTTGGTGCTTGGCATCAAAAATTTCTCCAGAAACCTAAAGTATTCTAGGAGGTGGTGGAATCCTACAAGGTTGTATATTATCCAAATCTATTAGGAGCAAAGACCAAAACCCTAAAGAATTTCTTGATCCCTTCTGTTCAGACAGGATATCAATAGTGCCACACAATAGGTGTATGTTGAATAAATTTTGTTAAATTTTGCTCTGAAAGGCACTTTTTATGATAGGCTAATCCAAATCTTTTTACAAAATGGGGAAATAGAAACACAGCTTTTAAGTGGCTATGAATTCCAAGTAAATCCCTTTGCCAATTTGCAACAAAAAAAAGGTTGCCAACACTTCAAAATGGCTGCAGAGGCACAGAGATCTGCCCAGAGGTTTCCACTAAGCCCTGAGGAATTCCTTCCATACAGCTGCTAGAAAGGACACAAGAAAATCACTCTGAGAGGAATAATATATCCCAAACTAGCAGACCTGGTCATTCTGCAACCTTTGAACACTTTTTTTTTTAACTGATAAAAGCTGCCTAAGTGATCTCAAATAACGTTAAGGTAGACACAGTCTTTCTGTCATTACTCGTAAGTCTTTAAATTTAAGCTGGCTCATTTCTAAGTTGCAATTCTCTACAGTTACTAATATCATCAATTCTCTGTCCTTTAATATCAGTTTTCTTTTGATGCTTTCAGAGAGTTACTTACAAATAGCACCACATGATTATGCTGAGCAATTAAAGAAGATTCATAACCTATATGATTTGTCCATATTTCCCTGCCCATGTTCATTCCTTCTATCCCAGCAGGTTTGAAATAAGCAGTCTCTCCTCAGGAAGCATCATAACATAAAATAAATGGGTGAGCTAAAGCAGTAGTATCAATTTTCATTTATGAAAAGTGTTCACAGTAATTGTAAATGCAGCTATTAAGTGATTCCATCCCCAAAAAATTGTTCTTATTTTGTTGTGTCAATAAATTTGACTGGTAAAATGTTGAGCTTTTATGTTACACAGTTGATGCTATTTAATCTTGCTAAAAATAGGAAGTAAAGTAAATACTCTATACTAAAATTATTGCTATTTATTAGCCACTTTGTTACATTGGACAACATGAATTTTGTTACTTATAGTTAAGTAAATATACACCTATATAATGTGTTCATTACTTCAATTTGTTATCTTTTTAAGAAAATGAGTTATTATTTTTCCCCAGTTTTTGACAATGAATGATTAAATATAGTTATTTCATTCAGCCTTGATTTTATATTCATACATATTAATAACTTCATTTCAAAACTAAATTGCTCATTCCCTTGTTGTCCGTCACATTTTCTGTTCCTCCATAGCTTGAGTATCCAGTGGTAGTGTGCCACAAAACCGAAGCAATGCATTTCGGAATGTGCACTTTGCTGTTTATTGTTTTCTTGAGTGAGAACAGCGTTCCTAATCTAAACATCTGTTTTACCACATGGCACAAAACACATACAATACTGTAAAACACATCATTTCACAGTGGCTTTAAGATCAGTTACCCTTGTGATGTCACAGTAACAAGTCCCTGGATAGATTGGATTCAAACCCATACAGGGGACCCTCAGACACACCTCTTCAAACTTAGATGCAGGCATATTGTATTTGCAGGGATCCCCGTGGCAGGGAGGAATGACGAGTCTAACTCCATGTTCTCAGAAGGCTAATTGATTATTTTATAATACTGTATTAAATTAAAGAATACTATACTATACTAAAGAATACAGAAAAGATACTTATTCAATGATAAAAAGACAATAACGAAAACTCATGCCTCTTTCCAGATTCTCAACACAGCTTGGCACTAATTGGCCAGAGTAAAAACTCACACCAGAAACCAATGAAATAATCACCTGTGGTTAAACAATCTCCAAACACATTCCACACATGAGCACAACACAGGAGAAGCAAATGAGATAAGAATTGTTTTCATTTTCTCTGAGGCCTCTCAACTTCCCAGGAGAAAAATCCTGGGCTAAGGGATTTTTTCAGGCAATGCGGATCTGACATAGGCACACCACTGGCCAGAGTTCAGGTCAGAGAGAGATCCCAACCCATCGGCTGTTTTAATCCAGGAGTTACAAACCCCCTATATAAGCAGGCCTCCATAATAAACCTATACTCCTGTCACAAGGATCTCTGAGAGTTTTTGTTGTCTCTATCTCTGACCAACAACCCCACGTAACATTGTGACATTCCTTTTGTTGAGTTAAAAGCATGTTCTTAAACTGTATAAGTCTTTGCATAGAATCATTGATGCTGGAAAGGACCCTTAAGATCTAAGAATCCAAACATTTTTAAATTTAAAATCTTTTCATGAACCAATTAAAAGCTAGCTGGGATGCACTTATTCACGGATAGATAGGAAGTTTCTGACAGGTCTTGAGATTCTGAAACATGACTGTAAACAAGTTTCCAGTTGAACCTTTGGTTTTTTTATTCTTATTATTCATTGTTTTCCTCATTCCTAGCCTTATTCTATTGTCCAGCTAATCATTATTTCAAAGAAATAATTTTAAACAAACAATATTTTTGTAATACACTACCATAATTCTCTTCTACTAGAACTAGGGTACATTTAAGATAAGGGAAAAATAAATTTTACTTTTGAGTTTGGAAGGGAAATATTTAGAGAAATGTATTATTAAGAATCCTGCAGCTAAAATATATCCATTGTCTGTAAGTGTCCAGTTATATCAGTGGACAGGTAAGAATAATTTTTTAAGCTACTGGTGAAGATGCAACTCACTTTATGACCTCCATATTTTTCATTTTGCGGATGTTAACCTACACATCCTGAAATGTACTATTTCCTTGGCTGCTAACTTAGGAGACAACAGCAGCAGAGATACCTGAGACAGGAGATTGACATTGTATGCCTGGTTTTGCCAGGTCACTGGCTGAATACATGTTTTCCTTCTTGCAAAATGGTATTATTTTCTAATAGTCTAGAAATATGAATTACAAAAACAGTGTGTGGAAGAAAAGGATGCCATTTAATGCTAACTTCAACAAGTCAGTCTGATTCTGTTCTGATTCTGTAGTATGGCCTTTGTCTCACTCTCTATTTTATCAGAAATAATTTTAGAGATATAGAATGTTACATATCTTCTTCCCCATAGAAATAAAGATTTAAAGGCTGTTCTATAGAAATCTGAAGATATCTTCAAGAAATAGTACAATTTAATTTCATTAGTCATGGCCGAGTTGATAGCAAGCAAAACGGACTTCTCTTTTCTTAATGGATTTAGAGAGAGTGCATTTTGTCAAGTTGTTAATCAGATCTTAGGAGACAGTCAACTCATTAAAGCTCTGTGTGTCCTAAATATTACTCTTTATAAAAGGCTATTTACATATACTGCTTTCACAATTAAATTCTGATAGGAGTACAGTTTTAAATAGAAAACATTATTCAGATTTTATATCTAACATATTGTGACAGTGCTAGGATTCAGAGGAACTCTTATTTTTTTTCTTTCTCTCAAGTTTTAGAGCCTTCTCCCTTGAAGATTGACTTGTTAATTAGTTTTGTCAGTCAACTGCCTGAAATCAAATTACTAACTTTTTTCTGATTTTAATTTTAAATCTCAGATCCTTCTGACTGAAATGGTGAGAAAAGGACACACTGAAAGCTTAAAGTTAGCTGTGGGCATATAAATACAATAAAATCAGAGCACAGAAAGATTTCCAGGGCTTCCTCAAATGTGCATATCTGAGCAATATTAAAGGATCAAAGCTCTGTCTATTATTCCATATCTTTTTTACCAATTTAAGATTAAATACTCTGTCATTCTCTGAATGCACTAGAGAACCATATTGAAGTTTCTCATTACTGGTATATTATTAAAGGATTTCTGAAGAACTTGTTGATATATTTGATAAAACATTATAAATCTCTTTGGAAAGTTAGGATGAGTTGATAAAATATATTTATAAAATATCAACATGGACATGAATATATTTTATTGATACTAATTTGAAACATAAATCAGAAAAATATGTTGTATTAAACATGCTGCCAATAGAAACAATTTAATTGGTTTTCAGTCAAGAAGATTTCCAGCTTTCAAAAATTTTATTCCTTATGGATCTATTTGGAGGAATGTTATACCTGAGCCAGTATGAGCTTACAGGAAACTTTTATCAAATTTTCTGTGAATTTTATATTTTTAACTAAATACAAAATATATTTAGTTAAATACATTAACTAAATACAAAAGGCTTCTTCAGAAGTCTTCAAAAATCAGTGTTCCAATTCACTGTTCTCTTGCACAGTAACTTATTCTTACCGTGAATTTAGATATGTTAAATTTCTTGTTTTATAAAGTAATATTTCATTTTAAAATAGTATTTTGTTTCTTTTAAAGAATATGCTTATATCAGTCATAATAAATGCTGAAATACAAATGTGATGGATGCTTACCCTTGAAGATTACTTGAAAATGGACAAAGTTTCACCTTTTAAATAAACAGAAGCCTACGTATTACAAATTGGAAGAAAGGATACCTGCTACTGAATTGTATGTATTTTTTAAATGTCCCTAAGCAAGATGAATTACTTTTTTATTCAGTTTATAACCTCACCCCCCCCCCAAAAAAAAAAAATTATTTACTTAGATAAAAGGAATTATGTAAATAAAAACCTGTAGCAGGAATATCG
Source organism: Onychostruthus taczanowskii (assembly GCF_017590055.1). Taxonomy (NCBI): domain Eukaryota; kingdom Metazoa; phylum Chordata; class Aves; order Passeriformes; family Passeridae; genus Onychostruthus; species Onychostruthus taczanowskii. The sequence goes on along the minus strand of NW_024501237.1, from coordinate 9,254,765 downwards.
TGAACTTCAAAGTCAATGAAAAAAAGGTTAATGCAGATAAAACCACAGATTAATTATTCTGAAATGCTAAAGAACATTTAGAATATATTTCTCTACTTGAAAACCATACACTTATGCATAGATGTATTTTCTTCACTGTTGCTTGTATATTTGTGAAACAGCAAAATATTTTCTGTACTTTAAATATCCACCAAGGTAGCAAGAACTGCAAAGACATTATCATCCCAATATTAGGGAAAATTTATAAAAGCCACTTGCACAATACTGCTTCTTACTTTTCTGGATGTTAAAAATAAGAGCATTTTAATAAGCCATAGAAAACATAACCACCCAATATTATTTTATATATTCACAGAATCTTCTACTTAAGGAACTTCATATCCGAGACCTAGACAAGTAAGCTGATTAGAGCCATGAATGTGTCAAAGATCAATGTAAATTTAGGATTATATTCCATATGGAAAGATCTTGAGTGGATTTAAACACCCTACAAATATTGACAAAATAAGATAATTGATCCCAATTGCAATACTCACTAGATACAATAAACAAACCTGATACCTGAAGAAATAAGGTATTTCCATGTAGAGTACAGCCTGGAGGAAAGCTTCTGTTTCTATATTTAAGGGCATTTGTACAATTATTTACATGTTAATAGCATAAAAGAAATTTCCTACGATCTTACAGACACAAAGTAAGGTATAAAAGTCATTGATTCGTAATATAAACCCTAGTATTTTACACACAAAAACTTCTTTCTTAAGTTGTCAGGACTCCCCAGAGACTAAAGGCTATGCAAACATGGAAAAGAATCAGCACGAAAGACTATCAAGTTTCTAATTTCATTTCTTCTTTCTCTTCAGCTAAATTAACACTGCCAGTTATAAGCCCACCAGAGTTTCAGCTTCAGCAACAGGATAATTGATTGCTTGCTGTACAAACTTTCAACCTCAAAACTTTCTTAACCAGGAAAGCTCCTTGGCAATGTCCTCCATCTTGCAAAATCATCTCTCAATGCTTGGGGCCCACAGAGGTCCAGAGGGCACAGCTCCCTGATTTTAACTTTAGTCTGGCTTTCCAGCTCTCTCTATATGTGTTACATTTCATTCCTATTCTTCTAAAGGCAGGTTCTACAAGCATCTTTGCTGTCCTCTTTTAACTACCATGTCACTAATTTTTTTCCTTTTCTTCCACCACCATTTTCTCTCTTGTATACTTGAAATCTAAAGAATTGTTCCTTTCTTTACTCACAGCTTAAGAATGTGTGTCATCCTGACAGATGCTGGAGAGTGCTGTGCCAGCACTGTCACAGCACTGAACCTAAGTTATCAGCCCTGTTTCGTAGCACAGATTATCAGCTCACATTCTACACTGCTCTTGTGATCCTATGGCTTGTGATTATTCTGAACAATGAGTAGATCAAGCCAACTGCAAATGACACTCTGTAAAAAATAAAGATCTAGTAGATTAGTAACTCTATATGACACTGTGACATCAGGACTAGTGTCTTGCATTTACCAAATGGCTCATTCCCCCTCAAAAAATAAAATATGAAGTAGAAAAGAAACATTCCATTTCTATATAATTAATACTTTCTGCCTTCTTATTTGCATGTGATTTCACAGCAAAAATTTTCAGAAATGATTGATAGTTTCTGCTTTCAAGTTACTGCTAAATCATCACGAACCCTGAGAATTCAAACGAACCAATACAGGAAAGGCTGCCAATCAAAACACTTATGGCTTCATATACTCTTAACAGAAATCTTGTCCAGCTGGTCCTTAGTCAGCAGTGGCACTCCAAAACTGTGGTTTCACAATTCAGGTTACTATTGGAAGTGAGATAAGGGCTTGTGTGTTGTGCTCTGTCTTCCTTGAATGCTTTTTTTGTGATGCTGCAGATAAATCAGCCAACACATGCACAAAGCTTCAGCACTCTTCACTCAGCTTTCTGCTCTCAATGGTTCAGAAAACCAGAAAGTTTTCCATCTAAAACAGGATGGCTGTGAGCTTATCTAGTTTCTTCAACTTTCCCATCATAGCTAAAAAAGCAGTTCTACGTTCCCTAATTGCAGTCTATCAGCTGACAGATATCCAAGGCAAGGAAGCGTGTCTGCTTTGGATCTGATGCCCTGTAAAAACAAATCTGAAAAGAGACATCACAGATGGCTTATTCCAGACAACACAGTGAAAGAAATTGGAGCTGTTTCAGTTGCAAAGTGCAAACACATATTTCCTCACAGAGCTTTATAATTCTTATAAAGAAGAAAAAGCAGCAGGCCAAATTTAGAAGAATGGGAACAGAAGGAAGCCTTCCCAAAGTAATGTACACCTGGGAACAAAGACCCACATTGTCCAAAAGGATCATTAAGTAACAAATCAAGTTAAGAAGTTAATCCTCCACTTCGTAACTATGTTCAAAAATGGTCCTGTGAAGATTTCCCATGTATTTGCATGAGAAATATCACATCATTTCACTCAAGTAAATAAAGTACTTTCAACCAATTTTTAAATGTAATTGTTTTTTATTTGTTTTCAAATTTTATAACTACATTAAAATGGAATTAAACTTTGTATATTGAGCTGGCCCCTCCTTAAAATTAAGCTCTTATAGATGCATGGTTTTAATATGTAGTTCATTTTTCAGGAACATTAGTAAAATTAAATTGTCCTGCATCATGTCATTGCAAAATAGCATAAACTATAAAAATTTTCGTGCTTTTGAGGGTTACAATATATCATGTTCTGCCATTATTGGAGGGGTCAGTAATCCCCAGTTCAATTTTTAAAACTCTAATTTTTATATCAAAAACCAACATCTACAAGAATTGCAATTACCCCAATACAGGGAAAATTAACTCTTACTTATCCAACATTTTAGCATAAAGTTTCTATGAAATTTGTAAATGATAAAAGATGGGTTTAAAATATCTGAACCCCTAACCACAAAGCTTCTGTGAATGTACTTGTGCATAGACTTATATTCTTGTAAAACAATAAAACATGAATAAATATGATAGCTTTCAGACTCAGTGGTTTCATCAGGAAAAGAATTATCAATAAATTTAATACACTAAAACTAGATGGATAGTAAAACTAGCACTGCAAGCCAAGGTGATTTCACAGCTTCTCTCAGCAAATTAAACCAATACAAAAATAAGCCAGAAATTTGCAATTTAAAATACTGCTGTAGGGAAAGTGAAGAGTCCTTTAATTTCCTGCTTTCAGTCTGGGTTACTTGTATGATCTTAAATGACATCACGTACAACACAATGTAATGTGATATGGCAGAAGATGACCCTAAGTAATCCAAAGAAGGAAATAAATCTGATTTTTGCCTTGAGAACAGGATCAAGGCTGGTCATTTTATGACATTCACACAGGACCACAGACGGTTGAGTTTAGAAGGGATTTTTGGAGGTCATCTGGTCAAACCCCCCTCTGCACAAATGGGATCACCCCAGAACATGGTTGCCCAGGACCATATGCAGATGGTTTTTTAGTATCTCCAAGTAAACAGCTTTACACATTATCTCTGTGCCAGAGCCTGGTTGCACTTTTCTGATGTTTGAAAGGAACCTGATGTCATATCTCAGTTTGTGCCTGTTATCTCTTTCACTGGAACTGAGCATCACCGGTTCTGTCTGCTTTGCACCCTTCAGGTATTTGTACACACTGATGAGATTCCGGGAGCATTTTCTCCTCTGGGCTAAGCAGTCCCAGCTCTCTCACTCTTTCTTTGTGTGAGAGTTGCTCCCTTGCTGAGCTCTCTCCTCTATGTCCACACATCTCTTGTATTTGAGTGCTACTGGGCTGAACTTTACATTGTATGGGTGGCTTTGGACCACAAAGATAGATCAGAAGTGTTATTTCCCTGTGTCACATTCCACATAATCATGCAGTCTTCAGCTTCACTAAACAAAAGCCAGTGACACCTCGCTACAGGCTGCTTCTCTGAATTTTGCAAGAAATTTTCATCTGTAGGCTGCCCGTATTACTTTGTAAATTGGGGACAACTTACTGTAATAACACCCTCTGAATCATACATTAATGATTCGGAAGGTTTTGTTTAGCATTCACAACACTTTACATACACACACACACACATACACGTATATTATAAACCTCAGGAAACACCTATATTTGAAATAGCAGTGCAGGCACTAATTAAAACAAAAAGTGCATTCTATCTGATGAAAATAATTTTGTAAAGGTGGAGACAGTTTTAATAATTACCAGAACAAGTGTAAGTCTCAAAAAATAGTTTGTCTGGCTGGTAATTAGACAAAATTTAATTTGAGTGACCAAAACCAGTACAATCTAATTTGTTGTCCAGGAATTCACTGACCTTGAAGATTCCAAAGGGGTAATATAGTCCAGAGCCTGTGGTCACTTCACTTCACTTACAATGAGTCACTGAGCATAGGAAAAGAAGACAAATTCATCCTGGCTGTGCAGGTCAAAATCAACTTTATAACAAAGTATGCCCCTTTCAGCTCACAGTGACGAAAAAGCTCTTCCTTGACAAAAACATTGTTGGATACATACATTTATTGGGAGCAACCAGGAAGCAGAAATTCTGCTGGCACTATCTCTATCAAGTATGCAAAGATCTTTATACTTTGTTGTGTTATGAAATGTAAAGAAGTGGTAAAATGCCAAATCACTTATAGGAGAACAAATAAGGAAATTCTTATTGTTATGTTAGGTGTTTCCACAGCAGGTAATCATGCACACTTTCTGTCCTACCCATCAGCTCCGTGAAATAGAAATCTGGGAAAATAATGTCCACATAAAAAGCTGTTGTCAATAATTTCACACAAAATACTGATTGCTCAAAATTTATCACTGAGGTCAACAACAACAATGTATTAAACTAGAAATCTAAGCTTAAATAAAAGGACATCTGTCAGCAAAATGGAGAGCAATGATAGTGAATCTCCAATCCCCAGGACACCAGATGAGAGTGTGAGCAAGCACCAGAAAAAAGCTGAGAGGCAGCATTAAAATTAACCTAGACAAACAACATCCCTTATCTGGAGAAGTGGACAAGGCAGAGCAACTAGAAGACTTTTCTAATGATCCTTTTTTTGGGGTGTTCCCTTCCAAAATACATTTCATCCAGAAAATTACATTTTATTTTCAAATAGCTACAGATGCCCTGAACTTTCATGAATGCAGATTATATACACTGCCTATAGCTGAACACCACAAAACCACACTGTTATCTTCATTTGCATTATGAACTACTCACTTGTTCCATATGTCCACATGATACCTCTGAAAGCTCTGATGTCTTCATTTTTCTGTCAGAGACTGTAAAATTACTTAATGTGTTTTTTCCTTTCAGCATAAAAAAAAAAAATCCATATGTAAATTCATAGTTTATTCAAATTCATAAATCCAAGCGGAGACATCTGCTGCTAGTAGTAGAGCAAGAGGCAAGTATCCTGCACTGTTTTTTTTATTATTATCTGGCCTCAAAATTGACATTCCTAACACCTCAACATTTGGGGATTTTTTCTGCTATAAAAGTAGCTGCAGGATTTTTATTAGAAAGTAAGAGGGAAAAAAAAGGACCAAAAAAAACCAACCTGTTTCTACAATCCTGTTCTTTGCTATTTTCTTAAAATTTCTTGAGAAAAACCAACTCGATACCCCAAACTTGAGTGGATTTTTAGTGAAAAATCCTACCATAAACCAATAAATAAAAGTAATGAAAAATTGCAAAACATGCTTTTGTTTTTTCTGTCAGGCACCTATTATTTAAACTCTCATTTTTGTAAGCATTCTATTTCATATTTTGCAATCCTTAAAGACCTTTAAAGAGATTCATCATATCATTAGGAAAAGAAGCAGAATTAACATTTGCTATAATTTGACTGCCATGAGTCAGTGTTAAATACCTAATTAATATGCTTGTAAAACTGTATTTTCCACATAACACATACTTTTTTTTAATATATCTTTCACATGTGTGCAGACATGCATACCAGGATACCACTATAAAACCCCTTCACTTTCTAATATCCAATAAAATTCTAGTTTTCCCAGGCCAATACCAGACTGTTTTATAGGTGACAAGGTCAAAATGCACATGAATGGATTGTGAAAGCTGGAGGCATCTGATGCTGTGGAAAAGATCTTTGATAAGGACAAACTATAAAGAGAAAAAGAAGTTCCCATTTTTCAACAACCCAGGGACTGAAGATATTTTCAGATTTTACTCCTCTGATAGCACAAGATGAAATTCACACTGAAAAATGGAGTAGACTCAATGGGACAGCATCTATTTAGGAAAAAGCATGAGTAAATGAAGAAAATGCTCTTAAGTTTTGAAAAAATCCTAGGTTCAGTGAGCTAACACAGAAGAACAGGATTAAGCTACATTTACATTTTATCTAACTAATCTGTTAAAAATCACTTCTGATAAATAATGGAAGTCTTTGGTGTAGGATAAGAGTCATATACAGGAAAATATATTACATTAAACTAAATATAATAACACTAAATTGGGGTGTTTTTTTGTTATTTCATCAAACTTCTATTTAAATTAAGCATTAATTTTGACTTGAGAAGTAGCTAGCATAAAAATCTTTGCTTCTATATTAACCTATTACTAATGTGATATGTTGCACTGAGTTACAAGAAATAAAAAATATAAACAAGTGAGATAATTTTGTTGTTTTTTTTTTAATTGTCAAAGCCAACAGGTGCACTGACCATCTGTCCTAGATCATACTACAAAAATTTTCCCACATTAATTATAAACAGCTAGCGTGCCTTTTCTATCAGTCTCAGGGGTATTTCTACATCTCTACCTATTATTAAATTAGTGGCTGTCGTGGTCTACATGGTCAAACTGGATATAAACTAAAATTAAGAGCATGCTAAGAGGTACCTAAAAAAACCTATAATATCTTCACTGGTAATTGGACAGAGTTGAATTGCCAATTTATATTTTTTTATCTCTATAAAATTTGAGGTACAGATGAACTCTTAGACTGGGGATACTCTATGTTATTTAGAAAGGCCTACCTGGAATTGGTACTTTCCCTACTTCTTCCATCCTCTTCTAGCTTTCAAAAGTAGAATAAAATTTTTGTGTTTCTAATATAAAGCATAGTGCAATTTCATAGTACATTGGTTCAGTTAAAATGATGCACCAAACAAGAGATAAGTAAAGTGATGAAAGAAACGAAACATATTAACATTTCAATAATATGTTCATGGTTATTGTTTTGAAAATATTATTTAGCAAAATCTATTCATTAACTGTTTTGTGTTCTCAGAAGTGGAAGCTTTAGTAAATAAAGAAAAACAAACCATGCATTTCTTACAAGCCAGGCCAGGAGTTTGCTAGTTGCTATTCCACATTAGACTCTCAAGCTGTACAAGACTTCATTAAAATATCTTAAAAAGTTTAAGGCTTTAGGAAAATGGTGTAGAATTAAAGGGCTTTTCTGTAGAACTGCAATCAATGTCTTCTCTATAGAACTAGAGATACGGAAATGTATGAAAAAAGAGTGCATTTCTAAAAAATATTGGATGGAAGTACTGAGACAAGGAGATTTAAGAAACAGAAATATTATAAAAGGAAGGTAAAACAATTCAGAAAAAATATGAGGTTTTCTGCACAGAGCAAGAAATTTCATTTTCAGGCTCCACTTGAAGTTACAAACCAATCTTTCACTACAAGAGCTTTTTCTTTCTTCTTGAGAAAAAAGAAATCCAAGATTTAAACAGTTATGTAGTAATTCAATGGGTATAAAAATGTGCCAGGAATTTAATCCATTTCACATTCAGAAGCTCCTGAAGTTTGAGAGCACATTTGGCCACATCTATATTTAAATTTGTTAAACTTAGTCATAATTTCTAAACATATTCTTGATCTTTTTTTTCTTGAAAGAAACATTTGCTGTAGAATAATGAATACAAATTATGCAAAGAAAGTCTTTAAAGAAATACTTCTTGCATATTTTAAGCCTGTTAGAAAGTTGAGTTTGAAAGACATTGACATCCAGAGAGACTAATTTATTTTTATAATAAGAAAAACCATCTCAAAATTGTAGATCAGAACATGTCAGTTAAGTTACTGGCAGGAAAATTTGTGTTACAACTAGTTTTTAATTTTTGAAAGGCTAGAAACCTTACCCTATTCATACTGCAGAAAGTAAAAATATTTTTAATTCATTTCCTTATATCAAGATAAAGAAAAAAAAAGCTTAACATTTACCTGTGTGACAAAACTTTTCACATTCATAATGGAAGTTAACTTAGAAAGAGGATCCAGCCATGGAAGATGGAAGTCTGCAGTCAGTCTCAAAATTCAGCAGCAGCTCCTACAGGAAATAACACCAGCACCCAAATAAGTTCTTCCTCAGCAGTTCAGTTAGAACAGAGTTGGATACAGAAATGAGCAAAGCGATGCCAACTCATTAAACATTTTAATCACAATGCAAAAAATTCCTGCCACGCCTAGAACGGAATTTTGCTTCTTTTGCCACAATATATCCTTTCCTCGATGAGGACATGAACACTGATCCAGAAGCTAGCTTTAGCATGGTGACCTAGTCCTTCTCCTAAATGTTCTCAGGAGACTCCAAGTAGCATCAAATTTTAAATGCCTAAAAATCAAATTCTAAATCTAGCTATAACATAATCGTTGTTTTCATGTTTGGACCCTTTCACTAATTCTCTGAATCAAGACTGGCCCTCAGTTAGCTTAATTTAGCTTCCTGGAAATTCAGTCCCAAATAAAAACTCAACCTTAATATTTCTTGGTCTTAGTCCAGCATTCATATTTTGCAGGACCTGACTGAAATTGTAGGACACGGTAGTACTTCTGGAATCCTCTTTGCATACATGTCCAAGCTTTTCTCTGACCCACCTAATTACTGAATTCCATGAGTCCCCTGAGTATTGTTCACTCATTCCAATTGATTCTTCTTGACTTTCCACATGGATGTGTTTGGTTGTGCAGGGGATTTTTTCATCCTTTTATTTTTACCATCTAACATTGACTTTCCTCTTCCAAACTTAAATCCATTTAACATCCTACAAGCTGGACAACTTCTTACACTTAGCTGCTATCAGGACAGACACCCAAACTTTAAGCTAACAAGAAAACTACAATCATTGCCAGAAGAACACCTGGGACTTTTTATGATTCATTTTACTTCTTTGCTGACCATCTAGTCTTGCCTTCTGACAGAACCTCAGCAAAGGCAAGCCAGTAAACGTGAGGACAGAGACTCAGAGGAAGCACAGAGACATCCCTGATAGGCCCAGCCAAAACCTCCATGATGGGGAGCAGTTAGCAGGGCAAAGAAACTTTGATAACAATATGACATCTCAGACGTCGCTACAACAAAAAAGCTAGTAAAAAAATAACTCAGTTCCTACCCATAAGAAGCCTCTCTGGACAAAATCACCAAGACAGAGAGGATCCTGGCTGGATATGTCTGGCTGTTCTAGCATCCAAGATGTGGATAATCTATAAGTGACTCTCCTGTCATTGATCAGACCAGCTCCAGGGAGTAGCTTAGTGCTCAAAGGGCAGTAAAGCCAGAAATTCTTGTAAGTATAAAAGAACATGTAATAGTGGGAAAGGAAAGCTGTTCTCTGGAACTTTTTTTGATTCTTTTCTAACCTTATGTTTTATGACTCAGATTGTCTCAATATTCCAAATACTTAGCAGTTAAGAAAAGAATGAGCTATTCAATAGTTATATGGGTTTTTGTGGGTTTTTTTTCATTTTTTAATAGCTCTAACAAAAAAATCTCCACTAGGCAGTTCTACTTTTGTTCTTTTCTTCCAATCTATTAGACTGTGTTAGCTGGAAGAGTGTTTTTACAGATGCAATTTTAGCACACAAAAAAGTGACACTTGTCTCCCAGAAGAACTGTAAGTCAATTTTTTGCCCACTCTTGTCATACATTATCTCTGAGAGACACTTTCATCCCATCAGCTTTACTGGATTTATACACATTGAGATCCTTCAGATTACAAATTAATTAGAATTTTTATAGTATAAAATAAATTAACATAGATGTACATTAAATGTACATTTTCAGTTTTAAAAGATTCTTGGTCAACAGTCATAATAAAGAACTTTGAAAACTGATTGAAGTTTATTTTCATAATATCATGGATGAAAATTATCATGACCTTTTTTATCTTAACCATTTTTAGATATCAATATGCAAAGAAAGATATGGTACTGACCCCATATCTCATGATTTTGAGCATTTAACTTGTAATAAAATTTAGAGATTAAAAGCTAACAAGAAACATCCTCTTCCTGCATTGGAGCTTCCTGATAGCACTGTATGTCACTGTATAGGTTGTTACTCACGGCCATTTCAAAGCTAGTAAAGTCAAAGGCAAAGAACAGGGTATATCTGTCCTGAAAGAAATTTAGTGATTGAACAGTTAAAAAGAGAACTAGTTGAGTGACACCAACCAGTCCCACAATCCATTAAATAACAGTTCAACCAACTTCAAAAATGTGGCATCCTTCCAAACTTGCATCCTGTGCTCTGTTACATGCCTGGAGTCACCCTTATTAGGGATCTCAGGAGCATAAGGAGGAAAAATGTACTGTGATATTCAGCATCTCAAAAGCAGATTGTAGGGGAAGAGTTTCTTAAATTCAAAGTCCAGCTACTGTTCTTTAAGTAAGGATATCCACCTACCTGTCATAAACACATATTTGTGAGCAGTCACTCAAAATTCAGTTTTACTTCCGAATCACCTGAAGTTTGTACACCAGAAACAAGATTCCTGATAAATCTACACAAAACTGGAGAAACAAATAAAATACTATTCTTACATTTTACAAGCTTTTGATAGACAGGAGAGAAAAAAATATTGCTCCATCCTTTTTCACTTAAAACTGTAACTTTTAAAATATTTCCCATTTATGCTTTTTTCATACAGACCTGTGCAGAATGGAGCTCCCTCCTTAGCATCATTTGCTTTTGTTGTATTTCCATTTTGAATTTTTCCACTCTAGAGAAACTATTTTCAGAATGAAACACTTAAGGGGCTAAGTTTTCTTTAGAGAGGTAGACCCTGCAGGTCAAATCTTAGTCGTATTATTGCACAGAAATTTTGTTCTTAAAAGATAATTTATTGGATGGGAAAAAGACTGTAATTTACAAATGAGAAACAAGCCAAAATGAAGAACATAAAAATATTTAGTGTATCCTGCTGATTCTGCTGATAGCTTTTCCAAGTGTTCCAGCCATTTGGTGATACTGAGGAAAAGTCTTGACTAGGAATAGTAGTGAAAAATAATCTACTGCATATTCACATAGGTACCACAGTTATCAGACTCTTAGGGTCAGAGTAGGGCAGAAAAGAAAACACACAGAAATAATAATGAACCATTCATAAGGTTTTCCAAAGGAGCCCTGATTTATGAGACTGACATTCACCTTACTCTTCCAATTCAGCCTGTCTGCATTGCTACCAAAGTGGCTGTCATTTGTACAGTCAGTTGTCATTAGCAACCAGTCATATATAGTGTTTTATCATAACTTACAACTGTTAGCTGTATGAAGCAGTTAAAAACCATGATGTAGAATTCAATCAGATTGGAACAGTTGTTCAGACCTGTTGTGGAATAAGGTCGCTTCATTTCCTCTGCACAGATAGATCTGACTATCTATAAGATGCCCTGAAATAACAGGATCTTGATTTTGCAAAGACATATGTTCATTTTTAATTTAGGAATTCACTGACCATATTATAGCTAATCACAAACATACAGGTGGGCATTCAGGTATCTGAAGGACTGAGAGCTACTGGCTCAGGAAAAAGGGAATTTTTATTATAGACAATATAATTATTAATGAAAAAATAAAATTATCAAATAATTAAGAACACATTTACTTAATTACTAACAAAATTAATTAGACAATAAAAATATTAATTTTATTATATTCAATGTAAAGAAGTGATTTCTAATAATGTTCAGAAAACACAAAGGAGATGAAAAACAGATAATCCTCATGACATGTGGAAAATAAACACAAGTATATCCAGTATTAATTCTACTTTGACAGTCCCAGTAGCAGATTACCTACAGTGGTCCTAAATGTATTTCAGTTAATAAAAAGAGAACACTGATTTTACATTTAACTGCTTAAAATGAAGACTGCCAAACTAGGTTGAAAACTGTAATCTCTACAAACAGCATAATCAAGGATAACCTAAATTTCAGTTGTTCCCTGGTAATAGCCTTTATATCAAAGACAACTGTATACTTCAATCAAATATTTTAAAATTATTGTATATGTGTCGATAAATGGAAGTTTAAGTCAATACTTGTCCATCTCTTCAGAACAAAAGTACAATATTTGGAATAAATGTCTTGTACAAAAGTTGCAGACAGATATTTTTAAGATCTTGGACTCAAGTCCTTGTTCCACCATGACCAGTTTAATCACAGCTAAATCAAATAGATTATCTGTACTTCACATCCCCTGTGCAAAGCCAGCTTATCCCATGATATTTGCCATCACAATAAAATGAAATGATGGAAAAACAATAATGTAAAAATCCAAAATAAAATTATTTTAAAATAAACTGGCCTTTTTTTCAGATACTAGAAATAGATTTTAGCCAAGCATGAAAAATTACTAAAGTGCACAACATACAGGCCTTAGAAGGACTAACCTCTGAAAGCATAGGACGTTTTGTCAGGCTAATTACAGGACAATGTCATTTTATGGCAATTAAATACATATCAATCGTCTGCCATTGACTATTTAGTTCTGATATGAGACCAACATACTTGATATATAAGAAATGGTTGAAAGAACAAGTTGTGGGTGTATTCAAAAGAATAAGAACATTCCTCACCAGGAACAGAGAAAGATTTTAAAAACAAAACAAAAAAATTAAAATAAAGCCAAATAAAGTCTCCGGAATAGGAGTGGGTATTACAGAATTAAAGGTATTACAGAATGTTTTAGGTTACAATGTAAGATGTACCCAAAAGTATGTATTCTATCATCATCTTCATATGCTATTAAAACCAGGTGAAGCAGTGTTCTTTATCTCCTTCATGACTTAGTCCTGATAAATCTGGGGGATATCTTCTGTTAATTCAGTGTCACTGCATGACTGATAAAATTACATCATCCCATTGTAGATGCTCTATCCAGGGGGAGGAACCTAGCATTCCGACCTGGAGATAATCTCAGTCTGGAACACCACAGGCAGCTTTACCCACTGAATTTCCAGAGGACAAGAGCTACATAACCACCACTGGACATTCAGAAGAAGAGCAAACCCTTCTACAGGATCACTGCTTCAACAGAACCACACCTGTCACTCCAGGAGGACACCATTTAATTGGACTGCTACCAGCATCCTGACAAACAGGATGTCCGGTTGTATTCTGACTCTGTCAGTGTTTCTGTACTATTGCTTTTCTTTTAGTTTTCCTGTTTAATTGTATTCCTTACTTGGGATCTCCCACTCATTTGCTTTCAGACTAGTTCACAGAAGGATGAAAAATAAAAATTGCTTTCCATTCTGTTCTTTGTGCTCTCTCAGGAGGTATAGGTATCTGAGGGATTTTCAGAGAACTGCTGCTTACATGGAAGAATGGAACAATTTTCTTTTAAAATATTTGTAGAAGAAGTATTTTTACATAAAGTAAAATAAATAGGAATAAAGATTACATGGTACGAATTCCACCAGTCAGGTGATGGCATTGTAGCCTTCATATTTCTGAAGGCCCAGAGTTACTACACAATACCACCAACCTTGATCTAGTGGAAGGCATCCCTGCCAGGCAGGGAGGGGTGAAACCAAAAGATCTTTAAGGTTCCTTCCATCCCAAACTATACTATGATTCTATGAAAGCACAAAAAACAAGAGACCAATTATCACCAATGTGCTCTCACTCTCTCCCAGACAATCACAGAGAAGAACTGTGTACTGTTTTAGAAGAAGAGAAAACCAACAAACCACCATAAAAGAGTCACTATAATGCAAGAAGGAGTTTTATTAATAGCCCATATACAAAATGGCTCTGCATTTTCCCCCTCCACTAATTCTGTTTGTGCTACAGCAGCTTATCAATAGACAAGATCATCCCATTTTTGTGATTTGGTACTCAAAACTAACAAATATACTGTTATAGCTTTATGTCTTAGTACGATAAATGAAAATGAATAAAATGAAACGCATTAGCCTCTGAAATGGAAAAACATCAGCTTCTTAGATGTAGCCAAATATATTAGTGTTCATATACTTTAAATTAATTTAACCTATACAAGTTCAGTTCAGCACAGCTGGAAAGCCAAAAGAAAATTTTCATTCTTGCAAATAAAGCATGTTTTCTTCATATCTTGCTATAAAGTCCTCTTTCCAACTGAGAGAAACAGTGTCTTTATGAAGCTATGTCTTTAAAATTTGGGCACAGTAGGAAAACTAGAGAAAAGGGAGTCGGACGCCTTTATCTGGTGTCACTTATGTCTTGCTCTTCCAGAAGTAAAAGTTCCTAAAATGCAGAGTTAAAATTTCTAACCTTAATAAAGGCTCAAGCCAGATTCTACCGTGGTAAATATGGAAAGAGTACAATTAATTTTAGGTCTCATTTCATAGAAAAGTAATGCACAGGGGAAAAACTAAATAAATACTTACAGAGTTCTATTCCCATTCACCAAACAGTTGGACTCAAAGACCCTTGTGGGTCCAACTAAGAATATTCTGTGATTTAAATAAAATGATATGTGTATATGTGGCAACAGAATGCAACTTGGAACATGGAAACATTGTTCAAAATTTAATGTAAATGAGAAAGGCTTTGCAATCAAGCAAAGATAGTAGTGGAGATACTAACTTGAAAGCAGTGAAGTTATTTTAATGAGATATTTTTACTTATTCACCATTTTCCTACGAAAAAAAACCATGAGGTTAATGACCTGGGGATTTTTACCCCCAGGGCCACACTGCAAGGAAACACGTTTCGGGAGAGTATACGCAAGTATATGAGTTTCTGAATGCTTTGACATTTCTGATCTATCCTAACTTGTGACACTTGTCTACTTTCCCTAGAAGGAAGGAGATTCAGGCAAGAGCTCCAAACTTTTCAGTAACTGGATTCATGAATATAGGTTCAGGTGGATTATTGGTGGTAAGATAGGAAGATAACATTAAATGTCAAATTATAATGGATACAGAATAGGAACAATGGATAGGAACAAGGCTAGGAATATATTGTAATTTGTATAATATATTAAATTAAATAAAACTTAAAAGACTATTCAAAGTTGATTCTCCAGAGCTAATAATATACAATACTTAACTCAGCATAAAATTTTATTTCTTTCACGTCAAAAATGTAACTTTACAAATTTAACTAAAGACCTGTTACTGAGTAAAATCCTGCATATAACATTAAATACAGACAGAAAGACTTATTAAACAAAAGGTATCACTGAAAGTATCAGGAACCAAAGGAAATGCAAGGAAAAAGGCAGAACATGCCAGGCACCTATTCACCTTCCTCAAATTGTTTGCTAAATAGATGACATTTACCAGGGCAGAGTTATAAATACAAGTAAATTAGTCTCATGATCAATTAATAAGCTGTTTGCTGCATCAGAGCACAAAATAATTCCCTTAAAGCTTAAAGTACTGAAACAATACTGGGAGAAAAGTCTCATGAAGGAATGCAAGAAGAGAGCCTCTGGAAGATGCTATCTGCATTTTTGTTTTTATGACTGGTTTGAGATTGAAGAGACTCCTGTTTTTGCCAAATCATGACTTGTCAGAGATGGGAAAAAAAATCTGATGCGCTGCAAAAGTATTTCTGAACACTGCAAAATAAACATTTCATGATTGATAAGAATCCCTGAAGGAAATATTTTTATGCTAATTATCCTTGTGGCTGATTTTAAATACTTATATGGTAAAAACTTTAGCAAAGATATTTTGAAGCTATATTGCAAGGTCAACTCTAAATTCCTATTTCATTCTCTGTTTTATTTCTTACAGTTTACATTACTTAAATTTTACGTTAAATTGAAGGCTATTTGTAGAAGTAATGGGGTCTGTTTTCACCAGTAGCAGTCACGGGCTTGTCATTAGCAATGAAGTCTCTACTCCAGATTAGTTTCTGTGGAAACCACCACCAATATTACTGACATTAGTAATGTTTTAAGCATGTGGCTTAATTATTTAAGCATGTGACTTTTATTCTCATTGCTTGTTTTCTCCATAAAACTTTTTATTTTGCACACTTTAGGGATGTGACAGAATCCAGTAATAAGATCCTGCATCACCTTTTAAGTTGTTAGGAATCTGAGAGGTCTGACCTACTGTGAAAATACAGAACATGTATGGTAAATGATCGGTCAGGAAAACAATTTGCACTTGCAAGTGACATCAAAAATAGGATACATTACACCAGCAGTAGTTTAAGGAAAGCAGCTCAAGGACAGAACACAGCCAAAACACATTCTGTGGCGCAATAAGCAAGATGTTGAGAACCACAAAAAGAATTTTAAATCCACAATTACAGTAAAATATATAAAGAGACTAAATACTGAGAGATTATATTACTGGCCTAATAGATGGTACTACCTCACTGAAAATCTGATAGATTTTTAGAAATAACAGATGAAATTTCTAGAATTCCATAAACCAGCTGCAAATTAAGATAAGCTATATTGACTGTGTAATCATTAGAGATTACATAGTGACAAATGCATCAAGAGAGCAAGCTATTACCAAAAATAATCTATAGTAGAAACTATAAAATGACTGGAAAAAAATCCTGGGATTTTTTGATACTTTCCAAGATTCTTTCCAAGCCTTGCTCTAACAACAAAAAAAGTCCTGTTTCACTCTCTGAAGAAAGTTTCAAAACTTCAAATCAACATTTTTTTCTCTGCCAGAAGACCTCTCCTAGGATTTTTAAGGCCTTCCATATAAAACTAAAGACTTTTAATGCCTGAAAGAAATATGTAATAGTTGTCTGCTTTCAAGATTTGTATGAGGGCAATAAGACAACAGCAAACCAGAAAAAGAGAAGAAAATATATTCCTTGGAATTTTATGGCAATTGTGTGTGGCTAGTGTTCAATATTGCAGTTTAAGAGAACAAATCACTAGAAAGATTTTTTTTTTTCTGTTAAAGCATATATGGGCATATCACTCACTAGAAAGATTTTTTTTTTTTTTTCTGTTAAAGCATATAAGGGCATATCAGCTGGGGAACCTTAAACCCTTAAAATACTTGACAAATATATTTAAAATTATATTAGGAAGCCACAAAAGAAAAAGCTTTTCTTTCAACGGAAATTTGGTTCTATTCCTTTAGCAACACATCTACAAGACAAAAACTAAGTGCATATCCTACCAAGGTGTCACTTGTTCTCAAAAAATCTGAAGTGAAAAAAATCAGGTAAGGCTTACGGAAAAGAAAATATGTTCACAGAAGTGTGGGTGGCAGGAGTTACTATTTGAAATGCAGAAGACTGATCAAACTTATGTTCCTTTTCCCCATTTCCCAAAGGGAGTTGCAGAATAAATTTTACCTACTCATTACTTAAATAAGACATTCAGAATTTATGACAGGACTCAACATTCAAAGAAAAAACAACTAAATGTAAAAGCACACTTCCAATGAAAATGTAGAGAAAAAGACTCATTTGATTTTCTAAGCAGAAAGTGTGGATTCACAATAATTTACAAAAAAAAAAAAAACCGAAGAATCTGATAAAGTTTTTCAAGTGGCTATTTTCCTACATTGAACAGCTGCTGATGAACAGAAGACAAAAAAGAGCTGCAGCTCGGGGAAAGGCACTGGAAGTTCTGCCAGATGTCTTGCCACAACATTGCTACTTCTATTTATCCCTAAGGGATTGAAGAGTTTTGTTAAGGTATCCCTTCTTAATCTGCAATAAACACTTAGGAATAAAGATAAAGAATATAAAGTTGACTTTATGCAGACAGTGTAAAAGAGGATTAAAAATATATTTCCCAGAGTTTCTAGGAAGATTTGGCCACAGGAGTAGGTACAAGATAATGCTCCAAGAAGTAGAAATAGTATACCTAACTAAGAACAGTAAAATTCCTGATGAAAGCATATCAAATCAAATCAGCAATGTAACTGTTCATCACATCAGTATTGCATCAGATGTGATCTCTGCTGAACAGCTAAAAAAGGCATAGCAAATACAAAGACATTAAGTGTACCTGAAAACTTTCTGACAGCCTGTATTGCTCATCATTTTAGCAGGCTTAAATAAAGCCAATGCATTTTCTTGTCAAATCTGAGCAACACATTTTGTCCAGATAAATGCCAGTCAAAGCTTTTTTTTGTCCATAACTTCATCAAACAATTGGCACAATTTGGATAAGTCCTCATTAATATATTTCTTTGTAACATAGGCCATTTTTCATTCCCACTACACGACATCCCTTCTTAATCTGCAATAAACACTTAGGAATAAAGATAAAGAATATAAAGTTGACTTTATGCAGACAGTGTAAAAGAGGATTAAAAATATATTTCCCAGAGTTTCTAGGAAGATTTGGCCACAGGAGTAGGTACAAGATAATGCTCCAAGAAGTAGAAATAGTATACCTAACTAAGAACAGTAAAATTCCTGATGAAAGCATATCAAATCAAATCAGCAATGTAACTGTTCATCACATCAGTATTGCATCAGATGTGATCTCTGCTGAACAGCTAAAAAAGGCATAGCAAATACAAAGACATTAAGTGTACCTGAAAACTTTCTGACAGCCTGTATTGCTCATCATTTTAGCAGGCTTAAATAAAGCCAATGCATTTTCTTGTCAAATCTGAGCAACACATTTTGTCCAGATAAATGCCAGTCAAAGCTTTTTTTTGTCCATAACTTCATCAAACAATTGGCACAATTTGGATAAGTCCTCATTAATAATGAGCTCTTTGTAACTTAGGCCATTTTTCATTCCCACTACACATATCTCTCATTTTGTGAGGATAAGTTCATACTGCAGTTGCATTATTTAATATCAGATAAACAGTACTTATCTTTAATAACTTTATTCTTCATCATGCATCACACCAATTTTGGCACTACCCTGATTTCTTTATATGGTAATTAAAACAGTATTCTCAGTGTGGAAACACACATTAATGCAATCTATAAGATGCTATTACATCTCTGTGAGAGTATCATAAAAGTTTCATTTCTTCTCATAATACAAACGCTTGACCACATTTTATTTCAGATAAGTGAAAACAATAAATAAAACTCAATCCAAAAAAGCTACAGTTTTACTTTCTGGGTGCTCTGCACGTTTTTGCTCCCTTGATAAACAAATTTAAATAGTCCTTTCATAAAATATTTCCTACATATCCTAACTCAATCTATACCTTACCTAGGCCCTTCTGGTGGCACGCAAGGTGTACGCATATAAATACACACATGTGTACATAAATTTATAGACACACTTCAGAAATCTCTTGAAAAAATGAGATAAAGAATTGATATTATGAGAATCATAATTGTTTGAATAAATACACGGACATAAATATGTCATAGAATAAAATCTCCATATTTTAATGGCATATTTATTTCATTTCTAATGTATTGTACTGGAATTTTATTTACTTGATATAATTATGAAAAACACGAAAGAATTATTTATATTTCTATTTATATGAAAGGCAATTACATATTCAAGCAAATAAGTGGCTTTAAGCATCTGAATACCTATATTTTTTGTTAAGGTTGCCATTAAGACCTGGGACATACAGATCTTCAGAGCAAGGTAGCTTCAGGAGATGTAATTGTTTACTGAAGTATATTATTCAAGGTATGGCAGCATCCAAACAGGCATGACAATAACAGAACACATCTCCTGAAAAGCTCAGAACGCATTTTCCTTGAAGTCTTCAAAAGCAAAGGTTACAAGCCCAGCAAATTTCACCCTGAATGAGCAGATATAAAAGCAATATATTTGACAAAAAGGATGTTAACATTTACAGAAAGTCAAGATAGTGGACTTTAAAATTTTTTACTCACTTCCTCAATTCAGCAAAGGGACAACTCACTTTACATTGCTCTATGAGAAATATAAAAATAAACATTAATTTAGACAGACTATGTGATTCTTGTAGTCCATAGTCACAGTTCACGTTATCTCTGCTGGTGATTAATGTAATTATTTTATCATACTGATTTAATAAATAGTTTCAATACCAGCAGTTTTCTTATTTTAATTGCACTCATCTAGCGTACCAGAAATGTTATACTGGAATTATTTACTCTTCATTTATCCCTGACAGTGTAAGCTCTGAACTGAACTGAGGAAATAAACTGTAGTTCTGCATCAAATCTTTATTTTACAAGAACTGTCAGAATGATTATGTGCATGTACATGCATGTAGGCATATATACACCTATTTAATAGAAGTTGGTTTTATATAGTGAGACACCAAAGAATTTCCATAATAGATTGTAGGAGGTAGGTGTGAAACACTTACCACAAGAATGCCATGGGAGGAGTCAGTGATTTAACTTAAAGCAAGTCTCAGCAGTAATCTCCCATTAATCTTTGTGACAAGTATGGTAATATAAATTAGAATAGCAGATGTTGTGTCTGCCTCCATCTAAAACATTCTTAGTACCTCAAGTGTTCATTGGTTACTCACCTGAAGTCACTCCCTCCTCACCTTTCATTAGGTTGCCCTGTATTGCCTCATCCTAACTCTTCCTCCCATGCCTTTCCCCATTGGACCATTTATATTGTAATCCCTCCTACCCTAGCCCAAGTATATACCCTGGGCCCTCCCTCAAGGGGTTGGACTCTTTCCCCAGTGTTCTCCTGCTTGGTTGGCTCCCTGTTAAACTGATCGTTCCGCTGCAACCCTGGTCTTTCCTACGCCTTAGATCCTACATTAAAAACCTTGTTGGAACTATCTGGGACTGAGTCACCTCCTTTGACCCTGGTGAGTCTGCCTCCATCTAAAACATTCTTAGTACCTCAAGTGTTCATTGGTTACTCACCTGAAGTCACTCCCTCCTCACCTTTCATTAGGTTGCCCTGTATTGCCTCATCCTAACTCTTCCTCCCATGCCTTTCCCCATTGGACCATTTATATTGTAATCCCTCCTACCCTAGCCCAAGTATATACCCTGGGCCCTCCCTCAAGGGGTTGGACTCTTTCCCCAGTGTTCTCCTGCTTGGTTGGCTCCCTGTTAAACTGATCGTTCCGCTGCAACCCTGGTCTTTCCTACGCCTTAGATCCTACATTAAAAACCTTGTTGGAACTATCTGGGACTGAGTCACCTCCTTTGACCCTGGTGAGCGCGAGCTATCCACCTGGGACTGGGCGGAAGGTGTGCTGAGAGATCGCGTCAGTGGGTGAAAAGGGGGCACTCTTCATCCCTCTGGCATCTCGCCAGCCCTGGCCCAGGGATTTTCCCCAGCGGGGTGGGAACAAGGTTGCTCCCCTCTGGAGCGGGACCCCGCAGTAGATCACGATGAACACCCAAATGAATTCTGACCAGCGTTAGAAGGCACATTTGCACAGGCAAACAATTATACGTTTCTTTCCCAGACATATGCATAGTGATTTAATGTGAATCATCACCTAACTAGGTTAAGTTTGCATTTATTTAAACAAAAAAAAAAAAAAAAACAACAAACAAAAAAAAGGAGTATTGATATATATACTCCTTTAGTTGCCAGATGCAACGAATGCACTTGGAAAGTTTAGACCAAGACTGTTGTATTAGGGTAGACACAGCCTCAGGCACTGCTACTCATTATGTTGATCTAAGTCACAGTATGCTTTAATGATGAGTTGGAAAATCCATCCCGATTAAGTGCACAACCTGAGGTTATATTTAACGGGATTTATTCTAATGTACTCTGCCTCCAGCTGGTATTGGTTTTCTTAGGATCCGAAGATTTTCACTAGGGTAAAAATAGCACTGAAAAGGATTGAGAAGAGACTTAAATTACCGGGTCCATAAGAAGGAAAGGCCTGTTATCACTTTTTTAAAATTTCAGGTGCTTAGGAGAGCTGGTTTAATGTCTTAGCAAAATAAGGATGTGTTGCATATATCAGTGTTTTTGAGAGTTCAGCTTTGGACCTGGTATGAAATCCAGTCTAGAATGAACAAGCAGGAGATTCTTTTAAGCAGCTTTCTTAGTCATCTTGAGCTATATTAGCTTTCTACAAATGTACAAAATACTGCTATGTGAAGCAGGAAGACAAAACCATGTTCTCCCTAAAGATACACTGATTTCAAGTAAATCTCTGACTATAATCACCATAACTTTTAAATTGCATTGATTTTCTGTTTCAGTTCACAATCCTGCCATGTTTCCTCTCCTGCCTACTCTTTAACGTCCCATCTTCTTTAAATGTCTTTGACATCTATAATTTCTCAAGTCTTTTTGATAGGAATGCTTTCTTTTAGGCACGTCATGAATTTTTAGAAATATTTTCATGACTTATCGCCACTGTATCCTGTAATATGTATTCTGAGAAGAGTTAAACTTGAAGTCTGCTGGCATTAAAATTCACAAATATTTTTAATTGTAAGAAGTGTGGCAAAAAAAATAAATTGCAACAATTGTAAAGTAAATCATCTCAACAAAACAATCTTTTATCACTGAGAAGTGTATTGTTGAGGCTATGGGAACACCAGTGTCATTCTTTGACATTCCCCAGTATCATTCTTTGACATTCCCCACTTCTGCTATGACTTTCTGCTCTTCCCCCCCCCCCCCCCCCCCATTATTCTTGTATTCTATTTTCTTGAGTGTTTCGCAGTATAACTGTGAAGTTTTGGACCTGTACAAAGTCAATGCTAAATGATTTTTTCCCCAATAGCAGCATTTATTTAAAAAAAGACCACAAGTCATAAAGCAGTGGTTTTGGTAAAACAGAATACATCCAGAGTTGACTGTTAGTGTCCCTAAATTGTAGAGACGTAGATTGGATGGATTGATGACTTCAGTGGATAAAAATGTGGCTGAGATCCCACCTGGAGTGCTGCCTACAGCTCTGCTGTCCCCAGCATAAAGACATGGAACTGTTGGAGCAAGTCCAGAGGAGGAGACAAAGCCAATAAGAAGACTGGAGAAGCAATTGATAAGAGGACAGGCTGAAAAATTTGGGGTTGTTCAGCCTGGAAAAGAGAAGGTGACATGGACACCTCATAACACACTTCCAGTATCTGGAAAGCCAGAGAGAGAGAGACCCTTGATCAGGAACTGTAGTGACTGAACAAGGAGTAACAGGTACAAATTGACAGAGGGGAAAATTAGGTTGGATATTAGGAAAAAAAATCTTTATTGTGAGGGTGGTTAGACCCTGGAAAAGGTTGCCCAGGGAGGTTGTGGATGGACCATCCCTGGCAGTGTTCAAAGCCAGGATGGGTAAGGTCTTGAGCAACATGGTCTAGAGGGAAGCGGCAGGGGAATGAGGACTGATAATCTTTAAGATTCCTTCCAACCCTTAATTTTTTGCAAGCCTATGATTATTTAAATTGCTTGAAGATAAAAATCTACTCTGTGGTTTTATTTCTCTGGCATTAGTGTGGGGAATTCTATCAAACAACTTCAAAAATTATGGTTCAGCCTGATTTGTCTCTAAATTTAACATAAGAAGAAAAGGAATCAAAAAGTGTACAAAAATTACCTCTTCAGGAAAAAGGTCTTCCATTAATACAGATGGCAATGATTTCCATTTATGTTAAGAGAGATTACAACTCTGTTCAAGAAAATCAGCCTTAGAATCCTTAATAAACTTTCCTTAGCAGAATACAACCCTTACCATAACAGTTTTTCTTCCAATGAACTAGATTATTATTTTAATTCTGGCATAGAATGAAACAAGTCTCCTATACTGCTACTGGAGTTCTGATTTTTTTGTGCTACATCACTTTCAAAACTAATAAAATAAGGAAATTCAATATGCACAAATATCAATACTGTGATAATTTTATAATTATACTGATATTAATAAAAACTATAGTACAGGCATCTTCCCAGAACATGCATCAGAGACTGGATTATTAAAAGAACACATAGAATAGGCTTTAAAGTACTCTTTAAAGTAAAACAAAATAAATAACAAAAATTTCCTTCTAAGCTGTTGTTAGAAAAGGCATTATCATAAACAGAAGTCATCTATACAAAAAGAATATTGCACAGAGTTGTCACCTCCTCTGAATTAAAACACGACAGCTGCCATTTTTGCACATTTTACTTTCCTTTCTTTTATTTGTATTTGTTTTAAAGGTGAATGGGACATAAGAATGAAAAACAGCACCAGAGTGGAAAAAGGAAAATTGAAAGTAGACAGGAGAATAATTTCCAAGCTTGATAGAATGAGGAAGAGCTGCATGTACAAAGAGACAAAAAAAGTTCTGATTGCTTCCCTACATCACTGTCATAAAGTACAGTGCATTACTCTGCTCTGCCTTTTACTCCTCCCATGGGAAGTGGAGATGCACACTCTTCTGTACTCAGGGCAGAACAGGAAGTTCTAGCTCTTTGGTTTGGTGTTTTTTTTTTTTTTTTTTGTGTTTGTTTGGGGTTTTTTGTTTGTTTTTGTTTTTGTTTTTTTGGGTTTTTTTTTTTGTTTTTTTTTTTTGGGTTTTTTTTTTGTTTTGTTTTGTTTTGGTTTTTTTTTTTTTTAATAGCAGTAAAAAAAAATTTCCATGGTTTTAAACAAAATCCCTGGAAACTTAAACCAACAGATTACAACCAAGACCTAGGCTGTAACTAAAGCACTGCAATCCTATTTACCTTTAATTAAGGCAGTACACAGACTTTTTTCACTTCATTGGAAGGGATCTGAGACCTTTTAAATTGGTTATCTTCACTGCATTAATAAACTGGGCCTAAAAAGAGTGAAATGCCGCACACTGATTCAGCTTTAATACACCAGTAGAGACTACAGTACCCCTCTATTGCATAAGTTTGCAAACAGAAAGTAAATATGCGTCGTTCTTGTGCTAAAAAAACTCTACACCTTGCTTTATCTTGTCATATTGAAATGACTACATAAGTGCTTGCACATTAGGAAACAAATGTAGTCTCATGAAATGGGATTCCCAAAACAAGAGAAAGAGGAAAAGCTATGTTTGATAGGCTTTTGTAGACAGCCTATATGTCCCATATAAAGGGACCTGGAGGTCCAGATAAGCAGAGTCAAAAGAACTACAGAGTCTAAAAATGGGTAAATTCCTGATTTGTAGAAAACTGTGATGCAAACTAAAATGTAAGTAATGTTTTATTTTTTTTTCCCACCAGCATACTACCTGTTAGTTAAGCCAAAAATATTTAATTTGACAGGATTAGGCCTTTTTATGAAAATCTTTGAGTTTCTGGAATCTATGAGGAAGACATACTTGAAGGGGGCATGTTAACACTAGAAGGGGGCATGTTAACACTAGGCTGACAGAAACCTGGAACTGAAAGATGTGCCCTGAAGGCAGCAAAAAGCAGGAGGGGCACAGCATTCCTTTTCCCAGCTACCCCATTTCATTCAGATGAAAAACTGATGCAGCTATATGCATTTAGTTACCTTCGCATTTTTTTGAAATATATCAGCAAGTTTTTCAGTAGAGATAGTTTTTTTTCTTTCATAGTATTCTCTATTGAACATCTTGTTTAGAATAGCCCAAGCCCTACATACCAGATTGACCTTATTATTGTACATCTATCTTTCTATTCTGACACTTATTCTGTCATTAATAATGTATCACTATTTCTGAAACAAATCTGCACTCTTCAAGCCACCTGTTGTCAAATTCCATTTCACTGCTTTGTTCTCACATTCTTTTTCTATTTCAACACTACAAACTGAATAATTTTCATCCCCTTTCCCATTTCCTCCCTTTTCTTTCTCATTTGCTTAGAGCTGTCAGCATCCTGCTCAGCACAGTATTAGTTTTGATACCTCCAGTAACAGTCCATTTCACATTTTATGTCTATGGGACATTTCACAGATTAACTTTGTTACTGAATCCAAGAAAATTTTCAGTGTTCTACCTCTAATGATAATGCTTGGAACAGATTTCTGTTCTACTGCTCTCAAAAACATAAATATCTGAGTCATGAAGGACGGTGTACTGAATTGATGCAGTAGTTTCAATAATCTACAGCAACTGCAGGTAACTTCATTACTCAGAAGCGACAATTCTGAAACAGCCATAGAAAGCAAGAATTTACTCTAGATATCTTTGGATATAGTATTTCCACTGATTTTTAAGATCTTCATACAAAGTATACGAAAGAAGCTTAGGAACATCATAAAAATGATCATTCACATGCAGAACTTTATGTGAGTACTCAAACATAAAAGAAATACAATCATGGCAGATATCCATATGTTCATGGAAGACTGCAGGAATAAGATATGAAAAAGGTAGTAAACTACCAATATTTTTCTACAGCCTTTGTTTCTCATATTGTAGGGCACATTTACCAGGGCCTGGATGACTTGGGATAAATAATATTAGCCATGTTGCAATGGCACTATCACAGCCTAGGCAACACAACGTAGGGATTCCTGTATCATTTTCCTTGTTTTCTAAAGCAGATCAAACAAGTCTCTACAGCACTGTAGAAGCAAAATTTAACCCATCATAGAGACTTTTCATGAGTCCAAGTGCAATAATGAGCAGGAAAAGACCACTTAGGAATTAAGTGTAATAACCATGTCATGAAAGTTATTTTCGGAAACCAGAAAATCAATGAAACTTCAGTCTGCAAGTTTCACAGAACACTTACACCACCTTGAATGCATTTTAAATTGATGCATTCCTTAGAAAGAATGCTGATATATATTACTTTTTTGATATTCTGGAAAGATTATTTCAAACAAAGTGTTCCCAGTTTCTTTTTGAGTTTGTCAGAATTGCCAACAGTAAAAGTATTTTATACATTTTTGTACTACTGAATTTCTCTGAAATTCCCTCTGCAGCCCAAACAAAGGATATGAAGATTTTAGGTACAGAAAAACAGGAACCATGCAAAAAAAATATTTTTTTGCAAGTGTTCTTTCTATAAAACATAAATTACTTTTAAAATAAAGTTTTTTTTAATATTTATATATATATGAAGTTTATATATTACATAAAAATATTTGATTCCTGAATTTATTCTAATTTACAATAGAGTAAAAAATTTCATATGCCTATAAATAAAAAATAAATCCAAACACTTCATGATGACATATTTCCCTTGATGATTACTGTAAGAGAGAGGAAGCTATTAAAAGTCTTTAGCAATAAAAAACAAATTTTTACTGCACCCTTCATTTACTCCTTTTACTAGAAGATCCTGATTTCCTCATTCATGTCTATAGAATTAGAGAAGTAAAGCTTTTTAAAATTGAAAAGGCACAGTCAGATCTGTAATTCCATTGCTCTTTTCCATTTGTTCTTTGGATTAGCCATCTGCAAAAATGCATAAGTCATAGTAAGTTTAATCATTTACGTGTCAGTTTTTCAAACTTCAAATTCTAATAGAATTACATTTATCAAATAATTTTATTATTTTTTAAAATGAAAACTAGAATTTAATTTCCAAGAAGGCTAGAGAGGCAATAGCCTTTCAGCCAGCCCATTGTGTTTCTCTTGTCCCTGAACAAGTCACTAAAATTTTTTCCAATACAATATGATGTCCTTTACTATAATGAAAGACATGGAGCATTTTTAAGAACTGTTAAAGATATTGCATCATCAGTGAAAAAAAAAATTATAATTACTGCAATAAAAGGGAATCATCTTTGTTGAAGGGCCAAGAAAAGGGTTCTTGCAGATATTAAAATTTTTTATATATAATTTTTGTAGGTTTGTGAACATGATGACTTAGGTGGTTGTTTCTGGTTTTTTGCAATACATACAAAAAAATACTGTGCTTGCTGAGTGATAAAATCCGCAAGAAAAAGAAGAGTCTCTTTGTTAGTGTCTATGCCATGGATGACATAGTAATGTTTTTTTTATAACTATACTATTTCTGCAACAGCAACACAACAAACATTTGTTAAGGCACGGCCACATATGAACACAAAAATAGAGAGTAAAATCATACTATTATAACTTTTATTGCAATGTGGACAAAAATACGGGATAGAAAGATTATTTGATACAACATAAATATTTTACACACGTATCTCATGAAAATAATAAGAAGACTTTTTCTTCAAAATTTCATGAAGTTTTCTTCAAAGTTTTTGTGTTAACAACCTGAGAAGAAAATAAAGTCCTTAAATAATTCCTTTATCATCTTGTTAAGTACTACATGGACCATAAGCTCTTGCAAACAAATCTTTTATCCTAAAAAACTGACAGGACACATTTTCATAAAAATTAAAATGTATATAATTATAGAAGACCATTCTCTACACAGTCAGATGGGCCGACAGAAGAAGTAATTTTCAAAGATATTTTCTAACATTCTATTTCATGTATTGTAAAATGTACTGAATGCCTTTCGGACACATAGACATGCTCGGACTGTCACTAATTCCATAATTATTATTATTAATATTCTTACTAAGACAGAGCAGAACCATTATTATTTGCAGTTTTTAGTCAACTAATAAACTGATCTATTGTAATTTTGCATCCTATTCATACTGAAGCTTTCAGCCTTTCCAACACCATTGACACATCTTTCAGGATTTCCCTCAGTATCGCTAGGCTGACTACCCCAAAATGACACGATGTTATCCATACTCACAGGTACTAAATGCATGAAGATAGTTTTGTAATAAGTTGGAAAAAAAGTCAGAATTTTAATTTTTGTGGTGAAGCAATGGAGCACCAGTTACACTCTCAAAGGTTGCAGAAGTCATACGAGATTTCTTTTTTATTGGGGTGATTTTGGTCTGCTAAGGCAATATGTACTCAGAATTATATTCAAGACCTATAGAGGATGAAAGATGTGTGAATAAGGAAAATGAAGAAAAAATCATCAAGGAAATTGCGGTTTCTGTTAGTATTCAATTTGTACCAAAATTTGATACAATTTTAATTACTATTTCTTACACAAAACACCATGAAATTATATTTAATAAAGAGATTTTCTGCCTCTGAGAGCATTCAAATTAAAATCATAGAGAAACATATCATTATACAAGGAAAAATGAGTGGTGAAAAGCCACTCAATGGCAAAAAGGCCCTTTCTCAGTGTACTTACCTGGCCACACACAATACCCTACTAGGAGCAATAATAAAAAAAAATACTAGGAGCAATAATAAAAAAAATCAATTTGCAGAGGATTAACTACACATGAGAACTAGAGGTTTAATGCTACAAAACCATGAGGAAAAACATAAGATTAATTTATTACATCTGATAGGACAAGGAGCTTATGAAAAATTAAGAAAACCTTAAGGGCAATGTGCATCTAAAGAAAACTCTCTTAACACTTTGTAACAAATATGAACATGGTTCCCTCCACATTTTCAAAAGATAAAATAAAAAAAGAAAGAAAACAGTTGACTGGCTCCTTAGGCAGTGTTTTGATTCAGCAGCGGATATAGACCTTCATTAGTTCTTTTCCCTACAGTCATTCTCAAAATTCCTTCTTTTTTTTTCTTTTTAAAAAAGGCTTATTTTGCACTTAACTTCTATATATTGCACTGGTCATTTCCATAATCATAAACCAGCCTGATCATTGGCTGTCTTTTGTGGCATAGCAATAATGTGAAAGAGTGTAAAGGCTGCCTTGGGCAACAATCTGGGGATATTAGCATACATCAGGTACTGGGCTCACCACTTTAGAAGTACGTAGCAATATCAGGTGAAGAAAAGCAATAGGCAGTTATGAGATAATGTCTCCCCTGGAAAGTTTTATTCCAGCTTTCAATAGATGCTGGTTTGTGCCCTGGAAGAAAATAATTATATTACTTCTAAAATTCCATATATATTGTTTTCTTTATAATTTTAGTTTATTATTATAGTTCTAAGATCTTGTTATTCGAATAAATAGATGGATCTGTTGTGAAAAAGCTACAGTGCCAGTAATAGTGAGCTAGTTTAAGATCTTCTTGAGGTACACTTAATGGATGTGCTATAATACCTGATTGCACCTGAGATTCCCCAGTTTTCTTTTGGAACTTGTTACTTTTCCTAAGACACTACAAGAAAGGACTACAAGATTGTCCAATCATCCTCATTAAAATGCTGAAAATTCAAAGGCATTCAATGCTGAAGTACAGCATTATAGTCTTCAATGAAATATTGGCACAGCAGTTACCATAGGTGGTATTATGACGTCTGAAGCGAGTGTCTTTCTAATTAGTTATTAGATGGATCCCTGAAGTAGGTAAGATAAGGAAATATATAGGTACTGTTAATATAGCGTTAAGGGTCAGGGAAGGTAAAAATCATTAGCATATCATTTAATTGGTACCATAAATTGTCATACAAAAAGTTAATCCTTGAGCTTTCTGAGACTGTTGAGATATGGAAATTGAGACTACAACCCACAAAAGTTACACAGTTTTATCTTCAATTAGTATCACTGGGAAGGGAATAACATCATTAAGGACGGCTTAGAAGTTGGAATAGTATTCAAGCAACACAGACTTCATTATTTTTTTTGAAACTCCGATTATATTTTATTTCATACCTCACTGTGGATTTTCCACTTCTGACGACTAAAATATCTGTATATTTTAACCATAAGAATGTGGGGAATGTAAGAGTACACAGGAGCAAAATATCTCACTTATGAGTATAGAAACCAGAAGCAAGACATGGAACAAGTAATAAATCACAGATAGAAACACAAATCCCAAATATATGAGATAGTTCAAAACTAACAGTGTTGGATCCATATTGGAGCTGGACAGCACTGGCCCCCTCAGACTTAAAGGAAATTTCTGGCAGCTTCTCACAGAAGCCCCCATCTAGCCCCCTCTGCTACACAACACAGTAAACTTGAGTCTCTTAAAATAATATTAATAGAAAATGGTAGTTATTGATTTATTTTTAACTGCTGAGGCCAAAACTGCCAAGATGCTTTTTGTCTCTTTGTATATCACTTGTTTTTTTCATTGCCCTCCAGTACTTTCAGAAGTACTGAAAAGAAGCCAATGACAACAGCAAGCATAGTCAACTCAGAACTTAACATTTTCTGACACTACCATGCAAAACAATTATTCTCTGGACTGTAACATATGCACAGCCCTTGACTGTTGTGCAAGTTGTTTTTTTTAAACAGGTATAATTACTTCAGGGGGATTGAGTACATGGAACTAATTGATGTTTAACATTTAAGAAATGTAACGCAATTTTATGCCTGTTTAAAAGTGTCAAAAATGATTCATAATATTTGAAGAAATTTCACTGTTGGCAGAATCAATATCTACACATGGGAAATTATCCCAAATAAGAGTGTCACATTTGATATAAAACTCACATTTAATATAAAAGGTAACCATATTTCTTGTTTCTGTTTGTGCTACAACTAATGCTAAGATCATTTTCTTAAATCCCCAAAGTCAGATGTGAATCATGTTTCAAAAATTTAGTGTAGAATCGTAAAAAAATGTAATGGTTTGGTTAGAAGGGACCTTAAAAATCCTTAAAGGGCACCAATCCCCCAGATTACTTAAAGTTTCATCTAAGCCAACCCTGAACACATCCAGGGATGAGGCATTCACAGCTGCTCTGGGCAACCTGGGCCAGTCTCACCACCCTCATAGTAAATTTCTTCCTAATATCCGATCTAAACATACTCACTTTCAGTTTAAAGAGATTCCTTTTTCTCCTGTCACTACATGCTCTCCCTTCTGTTTCAAAAATGCTTGTTCAAGTTGTAGAAAAAGCCTACGTTTTTTTTTATAGAGCTGAAACTTCTGAATTTTTTTCATGTCCAAAGTCAATCTTACAAGGTGACCATTTGTGAGCATTTGTAATGGGAGTGTTTCCACTGATTTCTAGGAGACTGAATGCACATTAAGAGTATAAGTTTCTCAACTTTTTTTTCAATAGTCAGGTAATATGAGCAGCCTTACAAAGTAAAGAAGCAGAGATTTTTGTGAATTCTAGAGGAAATAATCACAGACTTAAGGGTAGCATCATGGTTATTGCCGTGCTTAGAATTGTTTTGTGAGACTGATTTCAGGCAGCTCAAAAGTTTTCAAAATCAAAATCGATGGGACACAGTGAATAACAGAAAAAGGATATAGAAGTAATAATGGATGTTTTAATCTGCTTTGACTGTAGGCAAAATTGTTTTTATATAAATTAAGACCTTTGATTTATTATTTTCAGTCATAAGAAATCCATATTTACATCAATGTAGCTTTATGACACTATAGTGTAATTAATAATCCTACAGTAATATTTATGCATATATACTAGAAATAGTATGCCACAGGTGAATTTATCTTCAACTTTTTTTTTTTTTTTTTTTGTAATTTTTTATTCATTTTCAATAGTGGTACTCCTTTTCCTACAGACCTCAAAGGTTTTAAGTTTTAACGACACCTTAATGGCATGAAACAAAAGCACAACATTATTTTCTGTGCTTGAGCTGCTGTATAAAACATGTACAGGCATTCATATTTCTGTGACTGGGGAAGTGTAATATTTGTGAGATACTCAACAGCTCAACCTAATATTCAGACATGTACCTTTCACAAAATGTGGACTATAATTAAATTTATATAAAACAATATTTCTTGCACACATTTATTGCATCTCTTCTTGATGTGAGCTGATTCTACACAACAAATTTCAGTATAAATGTCACAACTTGTACAGAAAAATCCAAAACATTTCATAGTCATGAACAATGAGTTATAGATATACCATATAGAAGACATATTTTTATTAAACTTAAGTCTTGTTAGTAGTACATTGAAGTGAAGACAACTTTTAGCAGGCTGCTAGCATGTATAAAAATTTCTTTAAATTAGTACCTCTCATACAGACAATCAATTTTGTGGTGGTTTAAGATGTTTGGGTTTTTTGGTAGGCTGGGGGGGAAGGTTTGGTTTTGGTTTTGGCTTGTTTTTTTCTTAGGTTTGCCATACTGCTTTCAGTTTTTACGTGAAATTAAAAGAAATACCACCCATCTTACTTAAAAATAATTAAGTTCAAAGATTCATATGTTAGCAAGAAGTAGTCCCATCTTAAAAATAGTGCCACCAAAACTGTTATTTGAGCTGGTTGAGGCTTTAATGTGGCACAACAGACAGTTTATTTCAAGTCCAAACAGTTGTCTCTTAATATCAGGTCTGATGGCCTTTCACAAAAGTCACTCAGAGAGCTTTTGTTACTGGTCAGAAACATTACTTATTCCTGACTGAACAAGGAGTTCATTCTTTGAGAGCTTAATTCTGGAAGTTCTAGAAAACACAATTTTAAAATCTCAAAACATGATATGGGTTAGTGAAAAACACATCCTCTTCTATATCTATCATTGATGTGGAATGGTAAGAGAGACTTCGACGTCAAAGTAGTGCTACACAGCAAAATAATTCAGACTTACAGCCTTGTGAGCAAAAGTCATCAGCTCTTTGGTCTAAAAGTTCTTGTAAAGAATAAAGGCAAAGACATTTACATAGACAAGAGATAGTAAAACACAAAATGAGAAGAGAAATTTTAAAAAAGGAAGTAAAAAACACCACCAAAAAGCTACACACAGAAACTTTTATATCCCAAGGTAAAAATGCCATCAATATTTGGCAAAAAAATGTTATACTGGCATTTAAATTGACATAAAGTTACAATTTCTACATTTTAACAGCACCATTTATTTTCACAACAAATAAAGGGAGCCTGATGTTACAAATTCAATTTCTAAGAAGAAAATTACTCACCATTATGAAGCTACATTTCAAAGTGCAAGTAACAATTTCAAACACTTCATTGTACAAAACAAAATGGAAAGAAACCCATTACATGTTTTAAACCACTTTAAAACTAAAAAGTCGCCCATTAAAGGCAATGACCTAGCTTTCTTCCCTTATGTGTGCATGCAGGCTGCAGTTTTTGGGGGCTGAGTGGGGAGATATATTTGCTTTTAAGAACTTTTTTTTTTCTCTACAGATTAAAAAGCCTGAAAGACTAATCACTGCTACCAAGGATAAAACCCATTTTTCATGTAAAATCTTGAAATGCTGTATCCCAAGTATAATCTGTGATTGCTAATATTATCAGGAAGCATTGATATTTTAAATATTTTGAAATGTTTGTTTAGGCTTTGCAGAACCAGACTTCTGTCAATGACAGCAGGAAAAAGTTCTGAAACATTGCTAACAGCAGCAAACGTCACTGACAAGCATTTTATCTTAAACAGTAGGACCTTTACGTATCATTAAAACAAAGAATAAGGCAGCCTGATATAATTTCTCCTTTCCCAGTAAGTTTCTGATATGTCATGCAAAGCATTAGAAAGAGTGAAATCTAAAAATGGCTCTGCTTAACCTGTCATTTTAATGCCAAATCTGTAACTTTTTAACTAAAGAGATTGCAGCACCGTTTATTTACTCAATTAAACAGTTTATATGTGTTTAAATAGTCTGAAAAAGCAAGTGTAATTGTATCTTACTTGTCTTGAGCACCTAATTATATTGCCAGATGACATAAAGGGGAGAAAGCATTGCAGCTTCAGAGGTTCAGGTGAATATAAAAAAAAAAAAATTATAAAAGCTACAACCAGTTATATTAAGAAACTTATCATGCTTGAGAGAGTCAGTCTTCCAATGGGTTTCTTTAGTAACTTTCATAAATTTGCAAACAAAATATTTCTGCTACACATTGTGTTGTTCTGTGGGTGAAATTATTGTTATTTTATACTATTGGTCAATATTTAATGTAGGTGAAATATAAAATATTTAATGAAATTTGTAAAAAGATATAAAAGTGTTGAGAATTTAAATGCTCAACCCTGACTCCATACATGGGACCTGCATAGATTAACAGGTTGGATTTCGTGTAAAAAACTTGAAGCAAAACTACTCAAAGAAATTGCTGTAGAGAACTAAAGCAAAATCTATCACTAACAAGCTTTTTTCATCGTTCTCATAATTGCTCATCAAGACAAGAAAAACATTGTTAATTAAAGCCAGCAATGTTCCATTATGTGGGAGGACACAGAAAGTTTTAGGTCTTTTGGGATACAATTATGTTTTGCAAATAAGCAATTAGGATTATTTCAGAGAAATTGTATATATGCTATATTTTCTACTTGACTTTACAGAATTTTCTGAGGCTAATTAAAAAACTGCTGGAAGAGAAAACCCAATCTTTGCTATGTCTAGAAATGCATAACAGGCATGAAAAGCATATGACATACTGGATTCTTTTAATTAGATTTTTTTTTTGTCTATTTGGAGGGATTTTTCTTGCGTTGTAAGGATTTTGTAGTGCATTGAATATGTATTTTTTTATGCAAGGTGACATTTGCCAAATTGTAAACAAACTTGCAACTCCCTTGTTAATGAAAGAATTATTATTCATTTAATTCCTGGTCTTCCTAAAGCATTCTTTCTTCTTCTTCTTCCTAAAGCAGTAACATCAAAAATGGAAGTAGAAAGTATTGTGGACCTTTTTATAGAAAATAGCCCAGTGTTTGCAGCTCCAAAAGATATATAGGAATCATGTTTATCAACAATAACTAACAGCTTTGACCTCTTCACTCTTTTCAACAGGACAGAATACAGACCTTATGTTATTTTCTCATGAACAACCTCAATGTATGAATACATTTTTACACCTGAATTTCCATGAGAGGCATGATAATAGAAATGAGGTAATTTTTGTGGACTGCAGCTAACACCACTTCAGGGCATTTACTGCACCAGCCAAGTACTTTGTAGTGCTTGCTAAACTTGAATTCTTTACCTCTTTCCCTTCTTTACATTTTCTTATTTTTGTTATTAATCTAATAAGATTTCATGGTATTATTTTTTCCCTTTAAAAGAATGGTCATAAATCCTGACTTTAATGAAACTGTGTGTTTCAACTAAAAGTGATTTACTGTGGAAGTAGCTGGCCAGTCTTTGTGCATCCATTGCATGTTTATAGCACAACACTTCTGTCCATCCTTTACAGTTCATAGAGTTCATAAATAAAATAAAATAAAAATAAAATAAAATAAATCATAATTTTAAAAATAGTCAGATATTATAAGAATAACTAAAAAAATAATCTGATGTATCTAAATCAAACATAATACAAAACTTGAATTAAACATGCCCAGCATTTGTCATCTATGCCATTACTGTGCAGGCAATTGTTTTATCTCCCATCTGGTCTTTTGAAGAAAGTAATTTGTGAATACATACTAGAAAATAAGGAGGCAGTGTTTGAAAGATTACTTCCATTTATACAGTGATGCATTACAAGGGGTTTCTCTTTAGTGAAGAAATTTGGGAAGGCTTCCCCCCCCGCCGCCCCTGCGTTTGTGTGCAGTGTGAGAATGACTACTTTTAAACAGTTTTTTAAAAAAAATTGTTCATGTCCAAAATGTGTTGAACTGACATAAATATGTAAGTTATGGACAGGTGGAGGAATAAAGAGTGTTTTGTACTATCAACTTTTAATTAGACTCCAAAATGCTTATTAGACAAATTAAAATTTTACATCATGGCCTGTGTTTGTAAGGCTATTTCAACACATTTGACTAAAAAACCAGAGGTATGTAAATAATGAGCTCTATTTCTACAACTAAAATGAAAAAAAAAAAAAAGGCAGAAGAAATTCACCTTTCAGTCAGTGAGAACAACTGTATCATCCTATGTTTTGCCTGTAACAAGTGAAAGTGACAAGAATTTTTTTTCTTGCGTAACTTTGATGCTACTGATAGCAAGTTGATTTAATTGAAGAGAAATTTTATGTTATTAGTAAGTTACTCTGGAGGAGTCTGAAGTTCTCCAAAACACCCACAGGAGTTTGGTGGGGTCTTTTTGTACACGAACTAATATCTTTTATATGTATTTTAAAATCCATGTTTGAACAGTGTTTGACTTTGAAAAACTGCAATTAGAGTTCTAGTCTTGAGTCACTGAACCCTTAGCATTAAAGCTATGAAATATTGTGTAATAATCTTGTCTTCTCTTTCAGTTCCACAGCATCAGAACAGCAGTCTTGCAATAGGACAGAAACAGAAATTTGGAAAGAAAAGCAAAGAGCAAGACAAAAAACTAAATCAAGTACTTAAAACTTCTATTGAAATTTTTTAAAATGGCTTTTTGCTTTCCTACTCAGCCATTTCTTGGCTTCTGAATGCCTTGTGGTTGTCTCATTCATGCTTAGGTTTTGCCTTTTCTGCTCTTGGGTTCATCTTTTGCTTGAAGAAAAAACTGATAAAACAATGTAGCTATTCCTACTACTTTCTCCTCTTTCATTTCAAAGGTGGATTTAATTCATGCAGAATACTTGTTTCTTTAATTGAATTTTATAACTACAGAAAGTAGTTTTTACCAAATTTAGAAAGATTGGATGTCTTTAAAAGGTATTCAAAATTACTGATATCTCAGGATCTGTGGGGTTTTTTTTTATTTTACTTATAGCACTTATTACATATCTGTACTGATTCAAACTTCTAGATAAAGAAATGAAATCATAATTGATTGTATGTTTAGATGCAGAATTAGGAAGTCATTTGCAACTGACAGCTGAAAGAAAATTGTATCGAGGCATGAGACCAGTTGGTTTTATGTGAAAACAAATAAAGAGCAATAGATCCAAAGTGTGCAAGATTTTTCTGGTGACCGAGCACACATCCCAGTGCCATGACAATGTAACTGTATTTAATAGTGATATCACTCTGCAAATATTTGTTGACTGCAACTGGGGAAATGAAGAAAAAGGAAAGGTAGCATTTCCAATACTACTTGTAGAATCAGACTTGTGGAATTTAAAAAAAGGGCTGACTCTTTCTAGAGAGGGTATTTTAAGAAAGTCTCTGACAAAAACTGCAGCTCATATTACCGGGAAAAGTAGTAGATCCTTTTTTCAGAAAAGTGGGTGATGTGCAAGTATAATTAATTCAGCCCAAAATTCACATTCTGTTTTCAGGTTGTTTTTCCTTAATACTCACAATTAACCCCCTTTTCATAGCTTAAATAGAAAAGAGGGATTATTGTGCAATTACATGCAGAGAGGAAACTTTGATTTTAAATCACGTTCATAGTTTTTTTTTTAGGGGGTGTATTTTAAAGTAGAACCCAAAATACTTTTTCTAGTTAACACCTAAATAATAACATTTAAAAATCAAATTAACAAGAAACATATCGTTCCTTATGGGTATAAAAATAATTTCTATTGAGTTACTGAAATTTGAAATATATGAATTTGTTGTCCATTTATAAGACTTACATCTTTTAAAAGAATATACATCAAAATATAAACCAAAAAAATTACCTGAGATATACATATTTTCTGACCTGTTTGTTGTAGACATGTTCATTAAAAAAAAAAAAAAAATCAGTGTAAAAACCTCTAGATTTGAAGTACTAAATAGGTTACAAGAATGATATATCAGATTTATGTGTGGGCTTTTAGTGATAGTAAAATTACTTTTAACTAGGACAAAATGTAGGAGGAAGACAAACAAACTCAAATCCCTCCATAAATTATTTTCTGCAGTTGTGCTCTGTTTAGGATCAAGATCTGTTTTTAAGTAAACTCAAGGGTAATATGCAATGTGATCGAATTTTAGAGTACTGCAATGACCTAGTGAAAAAAAAAAAGGAAAAAAAATTCATACTTCATGGTCTCATCAAGAATTTAATTTACTCTTCATTTCTGTGTATTGGTATCGGGGAACCTCTGACCCTCTTCAGTCATTCATCAGAAAAAATGCTTAAAACTGACAGCTGAACTTTGCATTCAAATCATGATTTAATATTCAAAGTTAAGCTTAAGCATGAAAGGCAGCTAAAATGGTCAAATAACTGGATAATTATGCTTCCATATTGAAAGACACATAATATATTTCCATTATAAAGCCAAGCAGGGTTGTTTATTCAACATTGGATTTATCCCTAAAGAAGGGCAAGAAGAGCAGATTTGAAACAGAAGAGTGCCCTGTGTTTATCAAATATTCGTATCTTGAATACAGCTTTGTAAAAAGTCCCATGCTTCTCTTAATATGCTGACATTTTATCCATCAAAGGAATGTTGTTAATGAAAACTGCAGTTCAAAATAAATTATTTCTGTCTCCAAAGAATTATAGCTCATGTGTTTTGGGGTTTTTTTCTTCTCTTCTTTCTCGTGAGAAAAAGCCATGACTCA
Source organism: Onychostruthus taczanowskii (assembly GCF_017590055.1). NCBI lineage: Eukaryota > Metazoa > Chordata > Aves > Passeriformes > Passeridae > Onychostruthus > Onychostruthus taczanowskii. Next base: position 9,215,508 of record NW_024501237.1, on the reverse strand, counting down.
TCACCAGAAGTTCATCAGAAAACTACCCTTAGGAATTTGAGGCATCTAATCTGAATCTTAAGGTACAAGATAAATTTTTGTATTACTTACTGCTTTATAATCTTTCAAAAAAAATGAAAAAATGAAATAAGGAGGGGAGTTGTTTTCAGGGGTTTAATGGTTTGATTTTGGTTTTTTGGGGATCATTCATTTTCATTTGATTGAGGCTTTTTGCAGATTTCTTTGTTGGTGGTTTTTTCCTTCATTTGTTTGCACTTTGTTTTAGTTGCTTTTTTTTTATGGAAAGAATCCTCCTTTCCTTTTGCATCTTCCAGATTTGAGTAAGTCCTTTTCCTCAGGCTCTTCTCTCTGCCCTTTTTTCTTTTCTTTAATTTGACTGAAATAAAGCACAATCAGAGATTAGAATCCTTTAGCAGCTAATTGGTTGTTAGTGGGTCCCCTATATGTACTACTTCAGACAAATGTTTTCAATAACTCAGTGTTTTCTTAAGTTGCATAGAGTAATGTTTTAAAACATTTCAGACAAATGTTTTCAATAACTCAGTGTTTTCTTAAGTTGCATAGAGTAATGTTTTAAAATAAAGGCTATCCTAACATTTAATAATAGTTATTTAAAGAACAATTCACAGAGTTAAGAGAAAAATAAGAAATAAATGGCTTTTAAGGACTATTAAGAGGAACTCAAATGTTTCCTAACTTCAAAACCTTTCTCCTGTAAGTATACTCAATGCCAAGAACATTATTATTATGAACACCTTGACATAGTATACTGTTTGGCCCCTTGTAATTTCTATTTCAAAATCCATGGAAAATGGATGGTCTGAAAAAAAAGTCTCTATTATTTAAGAATGTGTCAACAGTGTGTGAAAGCAAAAGACCAGTTTATTTTCTCCAAATTTATACTTACGTGTGTAGTAGCAGCAGAGAAATGGAAAAATTTATCATGCCATAGTAAAGTGCTTAAGTAATCTAACAAAATCTCTGAAAAATTGAATTATAAACCTTCAAAATAAATATTTCATGTTAGTATTAATTTTCTTGACAATTCTAGTGCAATCTATTACCTCAAAGTAATGATTCAAATTAACCTGATTAAAACTAATTATTTTAATGTTAGTCATTCTTATTTGCCAGTATTATTTCCAGAATTTACCTGGTTCTGGCTTCCTGATTTTTGTTTTGCTATTTCTAGGCCTTTTGACAATTTAAACACTTCAGAGGGCAGGTCTGTACTCAATTCACAGAAGACTAGGTAAAATCCAATGCAGGGAAAAAATTATTTCCCAAAGGAACATTTACAATCAAAGATGGAAGCAAATCCATTTTATTGATGTAAAGTGCATATAGTCATAAGATCATAATTTAAAGTCACAATGTGAAACAGTCAAGGTACAAACATTTTGGAATCAATAGTATGAGAATATCTAATGGGAAACTTTCAGTGCTAGCTCTATAAAAAGTGCTTGGCTAGTACATTATTCAAAATTACTTCCATATCGACAAAGATATTTTGGCATTTAGTTTGATCCAAAATCACCTTCCAACACTCAGAATGTAAATGAAATATAAAATACTTCAATGTTTCATTTCTCAATTATGTTGTAAAATATAAAAAACATTCCTTCCAAAAACACATCTAGATTACTGCTAAGGAATCGTACATGCTTGGCAGCCACTGTCCACTGTCTTCCAAAGAAAACTTTGGGAAATTATTTCATTAAAAATTAATATTTCAAGATTAACATTTCTCTCTGTTTAGAAAGAAAAATAAACAAAATTGAACATTCCTGAAAAAAACCTGAACAAAATTCCTGTACAGGGCAGAGGGCATCATGAATACAAATTATTCATTTTTTTTCATTCCACAAAAAGTAAATTATAACTATAATTTTGTAAGACACAAAGGACTGAGTCTACAACTCAAACTTACTCTTTTTTAATATAGATTTATTTTTATTTTGTTTTGCAACAAAAGCACTGTGAGCTTTAATGAGTTATAAACAAAATCTCCAAGTAACTTGAAATACATTGGATTCTGAATTTTCTTTATAAAGAGTTTTGGCACATAGAACATTAAAATTTCCATTAAAAAATATTGAGTCTCCTAAATATCTAAATTTCTGACTTCTATTTTCCTAAAATCTTTAGAAAGAGCTCGATAACACTGGTGACTTGAAATATTGGCCATGATTTTCCTTTCTTGAAATACATTTCATATAGGGAGATTCTCAAAGAATCTACAGTGAGATGAAGTTTACTTCACCACAATTATGGTCATCATAAAGATTACCTTTATAAAAATGAGCATTATTAAGCAACATTCAACATACTTTGTAGTCTCAATGAGATCATCATAAATATCTCTGTAAGAGTCAACTTGAGATACTGTTAAAGTCATACTCTGGATTTCTGTAGGAGCTTCTCATTCAGCTAATGTTCTCATTTGGATATCGGCTTTGATAAAGAAAATTAAAGGTGAAAAATGGTCTCTCTGGGGATAAAAAAAATCCCAAATAAAACTGGGAAAAGAGTCCCTAACAAAACCAATATTCCTTGAAAATGATGGCTTGATTTTATATTTGACATGGAAGTCACTTGTAAGCACCTGCTAACACTATGTAAACAAAGCAAAGTAAAATAAACAACTCACAAAAACAACAAAAAAGGGAATGTCAACAAGTTCAGGCATGCAAACTTGCTTAACTTTCTTGTTTAAATTATTTTCACCCTACTGTTTCAATGCAGATACATGTCTAGTTTCCCTCCAGGGGGAAAGTATCTATGTTCATATTTCAAATATCTGACAAGATCCTTTTATATTCTAAGTTTTATCACCAGGATAAAGACACATTCTCTTTGCAGAGACAAATTTTGAAATAACCAATTAATGATATGTGAGAGACAATGGAAAAAAGCAAAATCAGTTTAGATATCTGATTACACCTTAAAGAAAATGTCTGACATTAATCTGGCAACAATGTCAGTAGAAAAGCTGAAAGTCCCATATTGGGTGAAAACAAAACTGTTTATTGCAGAGACATATTATAGAGGAGGGCAGTGACTGCCAAGCATATAAATTAGTTAAAGGGTAATAATCTAGATGTATTTCTGGAGGGAATGATTGAAGGCATAGTAAGAAAGCTGAAAATGGATTGGGATCAGCAACAACATCAACAAAAAGAGGCCTGCTATATAGTTAACATTTTCATGTTCTTAAAATTTCTGATATTCTTATCTTGGCACAGCAGGAGTACATAGTACTTAATTGAATTCTGAAGACTTACCAAGAAGGTGTGTGCAAAGAAACATGCACTGAATTTCTGTTGAACTAGTGAAACACAACAGAGCAGTTGTATTGAGTTTACATGGCTGCAGTGGGGACTTCCGTGACAAACTGCTGGAAGCTTCCTCTGTGTCTGGCAGAGCCAGTGCCTGGTGGCTCTGAAGATGAATGGAGATGAATGAAGATGAATGAAGATGAGGGAAGATGAATGAAAGTCAAGGCTAGGCCAATTAGAAATGGTGGTAACATCTCTTTGAAAACAGATTTAAGAGGATGGGGAAAAAAAAATCACAGATATAATTGAGGCCAAAGGAGAGAGGAGTGAGAACATGTGAGAAGAACAACTGCAGACACCAAGGTCAGTGAAGGATGGGGAGCAGGTACTCCCAGCATGGGAGCTGGAATTCTTCTGCAGTGCATGGTGCAGGCCATGGGGAAGCAGCTGTGTCCCTGCAGCCCTTGGAGGTCTATGGGGATGAAGAGATCCACCTGCGGCCTCTGGAGGAGACCCATACTGGAGCAGGAGGATGTCTAGAGGAGGCTGTGAGCCCATGAGAGACCTGTTGTATTAGTTTTGCTTGGCTTGGTTTTTGGTTGCGAGGTGGGGGGCACACAGGTGGTTTCTGTGAGAAGCTGCAGGAAGCTTCCACCATGTCTGGCAGAGCCAATCCCTGAAGATGAACATGCCATTGGCCATCTGGGCCAATTAGAAATTATGGCAACGCCTCTGTGATAACAGATTGAAGAAGAAAATCAAAACAAAGTGGCATGCATTCATGATTCTTCAATGTTTGCCTCCCAGAGGAACCATTAAGTGTGCTGAAGCCCTGGTTCCCAGGAAATGTCCAAACATCACTTGCTGGTGGTAAGTAGAGATTGACTTTTCTCTTCTCTTATGTGTGCACAGACTCACACTTATTTCTTTTCTTTCACTGTAATAAAACAGCCTGATCTCACCCACTGGTTGGTTGCCATCTTGTTCTCTCCCCTGCCTTGTTGGGAAAGGGAGTGATAGAGTGGCTTAGTGGGCACTGGCACCCAGCCGAAGTCCACCTGCTACACTTGTAGAGAGAGGAGAACTGTCCCCCATGGTGCATCAAGGAATGACTCCTCTCCCTGAGCAGCAGGAGAAGCTACAGGGAATGAACTGACCATAACCCCCATTCCCTATCTCCCTGCACTGCTGGGGGAGGAGGTAGAGATGGGAAGGAGGAATGGGTGGGGGGAGGGTGTTTTTAAAGTCTTATTTTACTGCTCATTACCCTGCTCTGACTCTGCTAGCGATAAATTCAATTCACATCCCTATTTTGAGTCTGTTTCGCCCATGAAGGTGTCGGGTGAGTGATGTCTCCCAGTCCTTATCTCATCCCATGAGCCCTTCATGATATTTTATCTCCCCTGTGCGATAGCAGTTCTGGAATCCAGTGAGGGTCAACCCATACAGCAATTCAGTTGCAAGGAACCTACAGTGATCATCTGATCCAACTACAAGTGAAATGCCTTTCTTCACTTATTTCTTTGCACAATGATATATTTAAAAGTCTCCTTTTCCTTTGAGAGCTTGATCCAGTAGCATTATTTTTCCTTAACATACACTCTTGTTATGTATAACAGTCTGAATACATGCATCATGTCCTTATGTGTTACTTGCACTGGCATTGTGCCAAAGTCATTGTCCTGGTGTCAGCACCTTATGGCATTGGTCTCACACCTACAGGGGCTGCATAGGACAGGTCATTTGTTCAGATTCTGAAGACAGATCCTGAACTGGCTAAGTCTCTGACGTCATTCTTGGACATCTCCTCTTGCCCTTTATTTTTTATGTGGATTGAAGGTAATGATTTGAGAGTCTGGGGTGTTTTTCTGTTTCTTTTTTTTTTTTTTTTTTAACTTTTTATTTTTTTGGAAAATGAGAACAAAGGAGTGTCTGGACCTAGAAGGCAAAGCAAAAGAAACATAAAAGGTCATCAAATCTCTCTAGAAATATATAAAAATGAGAAGATGGTTTAAGCAGGCAACTAATTCTTACATTGTTTAAATATTTTTTTAAAAATTTAAAAACATTCAGTAACTGGAAAAAGATTAGCACAATCCACCCAAAGTGGGAAGTGCTGCTGTAGCTGCTCCTCAAGGCTTATGTTAGGCAGAATGTAGCACCATGAGTGGTGCTAAACACAAGCCTGGGGTTTCTCATTGCAGAAGACTGGTACTCTATCTATGCTGGTCTAGAACTGCCTATAAAAGACTTGGATTTCAGTTTTGTAGCAGCATAGCCAATACACACAGCATGATTCTAGTAGTGTACTCCACTTCAAGCTGGTCTAAACTGCATCACTTGCAAAGAAGCCATTTCAAGCATACTTTTCCTACATTTTCCTCAGAAAGAATGAAACTCAAAAACACACCAACCACATGCTACTCTTCACCCAAAAAACTTGTTTTATGTTTATATGTTTTCCATTGTTTTTATGCAACAGTGACAGGGGTGAAGAATTTGACTAGCTGTTGATGTCACTTCAAAAAGTGTGTAGAAAAAGAGACATTACAGACTTACAATCTTTTTCATCAGTACCTAGGATTAGGATTAGATATGGGAATATCTAACAAATTCTGTGTAGGTAGAAATTACACTTATTTGTGCTGCCCTGATATATTTCTGTTATGAAACCTTGTGACTTTTTATCCAAACTCATTTAGATTGCACAGGGTATTCATGATTTACATCTTCTGTGTGTTTGTTTTCCAGCATCTTGCCTCTAACAAGTTTAAAGAAGTCAGATTAAGCGTACCCTTCAAATTCTGAACCACTTCTCATGTTTAGCAGCAGTATTACTGCCTGAATTTGTAAGGCTTGGCTCACCACGTATCTCTTTCCTCACACCTTAAGAGCAGTAGTGATCAGGTTGTGTGGCTCCATCATGAAGCCCTCAGTAAGGAGGGTTTATCCAAATCCACAGTAAAAATACAACTGCACAGAACTTTATAAGGAACATAAGCAACTTCTGAGTGTCGATAAAGGCCAGTTGGAGCATGAGAGCAAAAGAACACAACTGCCACTTCAGTATGAAATTCTATACTGTCTAGAAGATGTACAAATGTAAAAATATCTACAGAAAATGTACAGAAACTTCTTTCACAATATTTTTTCTGCTAAAGGAACTATAATATCTTCCTAAAAACTGGAGGATATGGGTGTCCCAAAATCTTTTTGTCTGCAGGATGATTGACAAAAACACCAAAACCAGCTTGTTTTAATCTTCCAGATAAAGACTTTTAGAAAAATTGTTGTGGTGAATAATATGTCTAAAGAAAATGTTTAAAATCTCTTCTTAGCTGTATACCGACAGAAAAAGAATCTCAGGAAGTGGTAGTAAAAGTACATAGATTTTTTTTTGTTGTTGTTGTTGTTGTGGAAATACACCTGAGGCTCAAATATTACTTTTCATACCAGAACTGCAACTTCACCTATAACCACCGATAACAGTTACACATGGGAAAAGTCATGCTATATGTGAGGGCCAGGGTCTGGTTTCCACAGTACAAAGCAAAAAGAGTAATAGCATCTTACTGTGATTCTAACTCATGGATTCCTTTGGGGCCAGTGGCCTCCAGATCAGTATTGAACAAGATCTATCACAGCTATTATAACACATGCTAGATAAAGTTTTTTTAATCTTCCCAATAAAAAGCCAGGATATAGAAGCACTGGGCTGTTGTATACACAGCTCTGCCTCAGTTTTTGTGTTCTCATCTGTGATCAAACTTCTGTAAGTAAATTGAATTAAATATTAAATATTTTTGCCAAGAAAAATTGCCTTTGTTCAGATTAAGGAGACAGCTTTATGAGTTTATTCATGCTCCATCTGTTGTACTATTTTCTCCAGTGACAACTTCAAAGCACTTTAGCATTATCGAGCGTTTGTGAAGAAATGGCAGTACAATATTATCCCTCAGAGAAAGGAAAAAAAAAACATAAGAAGAGTTCAAAAGTGAAAGAAATTTTTAGTCACTCAGTTGGCTGTTTAATCCACTATTTAATTGTATGTGTATTTATTTATATTGATTTTTTTTTCTTTTAAAGACTGATGGAGAGAAAATAACTTGCAGCCTTCTTAACACAGGAACAATTTCAGCAGGAGCCCGTATCCTTGATCACATGAACAATGCTATTCATAAATGATGAAAATTTCAAAGGTTTGTTTCCTGCTGCTAATTTTGCTAGTGAGCTGAATTAGTGAGGCACTGCTGGGAACAGCAGAAGATCTTTGTGATACTGTTTCAGAAAGGGAAAGATCTGATAAATAGTGTTAATCACTAAAAAACAGCTCTTGTAAGTGTCAAAAACCCCCTGAAATACGATTCTCTTTTTCCCTTCCAGCCTTCCCTCCTTACTGTTTTAGAAATTCAGCTGTAGCAAACTTAGAACTTAAAAAAAAAAAAAGTGGGAGATTAAAAACATGGTCTTGCATAATGATGAGATGCTCCCTTTGAAACTGAATTGCACAGGACTTGAACAAAACAAGAAGAGCAGATTTTTGACACCCTTACGCTATTCATCTTCACCCTGGCTCTTAAGCCATCTTAGTCCTCTCTTTTCTGGTTGCTTGATTCTGTCTGCTTATAGGCATTTAATAAATAAATCTGCAGATTGCAGTCTACGGTAGGCAAATGCATAATCTTGCTTGACACTCTACACAAGTATTCACAGGAGCTGTTATGGAGCTTAGTCCAGAACTGTGTTTCATAGCTTTTGTGGAATGTTTTGAAGTGACCTCATTTGCAACCTGGCAGTACCACTGTCTTCCTTCATGTTCAGATTTTAGTTTAGATTTGTTCTATAACTAATTTTTAAAATTTATTTTAACATAACACTTTAGAACTGTATGATACTCTTGAGACAGTTTTGTTTTTGTTGGCCAGTGACAACAGCTAAAGACTTTCCTGTCTTGGTCATGCGCACCTGCCCGGGACAGCAGTGGTACAACTGTATGTAGGAAGATGCTGTAAAAACCAAGTCATTAAAAATAATCAAGTAAAGGAGAAAACAGTCTTGAAAAACACTGTCACTAAATATTATTGCTGTGTTGCAAAAAAAAGCAGCGTTTCACAAGCAATATAATTGGCACATGTGAAGTAGCAGTGAAAATTCACATGAATATGATTGTTACGCTTTAAATGCCTTTTAATGATGGTTATGCTTTAAAAATTCCCCAACATGTCACAGACTATACCTTCACTTGAATTTCACTTGAATTCCCTTCCCACACCTTTACTTGAATTTCCCAGTAAACACCTGTGTTTACTGGGAAATTCATTTGCACTTATTTAAGTGCCCAGAGCAGTTATTAAAAATCTGGGTTTTTGTAAGGAAAACTTACCACCTCCATATAAGAAAAGTACTGTTTAAACCATATGTGGGTTGGGATTTTATGGACAATGAAGACAAAGCTTTGTGCAGTTGCTTGGTTGTTCTGGGGTTATTAACCCAAAAGTATGCAACAGAAATATACAACCAAAAATCACCCAGCACCAAAGTGTTAAAAGCAAAGCAGTTTTAGTCATACCTTAGATTAAGGGTAGATTAAGGCTCCCTACCACTACAAGACACCTGGCAAAATAAGATCAAGAGGGAGCAGTGCTGTGACCTGTCCTGACCAGCACTGGGTTAACAACAAACTCACACACAGAACTAAACAGGATTTTGGCTATTAAACCTGGCTAAATCTTCCCCAAATTATGCCATCTTATATTTTCCCTGACAGTGTTTCATTTCAGTACTACAGGGTGTACTGCAGCACAAGGCATCTGTCTCTCCCCCTCAATGTTTGGGGGAAGAAAGTGACAAAATAAAAATCAGTATTTCTTTCAATCAAGAATAACCTTCTGGCATATGTCATGTACTGTTTTCTTCATGCCAGCCAACTATCCTGGAAATAGGAGCTACTCGGTTCATAGAGTGTGGCTGACTACTTCAGTAACTGTGATTTTAGATTTGTAGCTGTGAAGATTCTGCCTACAATTTCCCCCAATCCAAGTTACAATAAGTGATGTCTGCACCCCTTAGGCTATTTTAATTGGGTTAAGAATAACAAGCAAAACTGACTGCTGGCCCACTCCTACAGTGTAAGTAGTTCTGACAGAAAAAATTCATGGTACAATCATTCTACTTTATAACTCTATAAAAATATTTAAACTGTAACCTATGTAATGGATTGTCACAAACAACTGCTAGTCCCAGATTGCCAGTAGCAGACCGTGGCATTTTCACATGTGATAAGAGAAGTCAGGAGTGAGAGGTAACAACCTCATGGAGGAGTGAGAGGTAACAACCAAAGGTCTTGCTAGCCTTTTGCAGGAGCTAGACAGCAGAAGTCAAAACACATTCATTTTGAAGTTCCACTTCTGGCAGGGGGTTTTTCTGCTTTGCTGTTTGTTTACCGATAGAGCATGCTAAAGTAGCAAGTATCTAGTCAGCATCTGAAGACTAGATTTTAAAGTCACAAGTATATTACTGCTACAGGGAAGAACACCTTTGTCAGTCCATTCCACCGCGTGGCTTCTGGTCAGTAAATATATTTCACCCTCATGTTTGTTATATACTGCCTCAAATGCCTGGGTGGCTTGACTTAGATCAAAAGAAATGACAAGCATGTGCAATTAGCATTACCCATGCTATAAGCATGTGTATAGTATTTTTGCCCATATGGTCTGTAGTTAAAACTAAAGCTAAAACACACCTGAAAAAACCTCTTTCATCCAGCAACATTACATATATGGGAGTAATACAGTCTTGTTCTGTGTAGCTGCTTCATGCTAAGGCTTCTCTTGCATTCTCCTGGACTGCAGAGGCACCATTCTGACCTCCCACCAAACTGTTCAAGTTATTGGTTGCTGCTGCATAATTCATCTGTCAAATTACTGCAGATGCACAACAACACTGAAACTCAGAGCTCAATGTAACTTCAGGCACTTAGGTCTCAAATTTTTCTATCCCTGCACTAGCTCTCTCTAGGGCAAGGTGAGTAACCCATACTGATAAGAGGAGAGCTGCCATGGGGTACTGTCAGATTGATGTTCAGCAGTCTCTGCCAAAAAAAAAAAAAAATTGTATCTCAGGACAAAGTCCACTAGGATCATTGAGATAATCAAGAGATCACTGCCACAGGGCATCTCACTCCTGGCTCTCTTCATTTTCACAGCTTTACTTTCTCCCTTGGAAGCAGTGTAATACTCACTGCTCAAATGATTAAGGTCACTTCTGAGAGCAGTACACCTCATTTTTACCTTTCACTGCACTCCCTGGTTAGTTGTGATGAATCAGCTCACAAAGCTCTATCAAATGCCACACCTGATGCAGGGTAAATAGTGAGAGCACCCAGCCAAAGCAGAAAGCAAAGCAGCATATCAACAGAAGCCTAATTCATCCCCAGGGATTACAACCTGAAACAGTACTGCTGTGGACATAGATTATATTGTTTTCAAAAAAAGAAAAAATAGGTGCAGGCTTTACATCTATAGGAGATCATCATAGCTGTATAAGTCATTTAACTTTGGGGTTTGTAGTATTGGACAAGGAAAATCAGTTGTCTAAAGAAAATGTGAATTTCTTCAAAGTACGTCAATAGCTACCTTCATACCATTAAGGGTTTTTTTGCAGATCTTTCTCCCATATAAAACAAATTGGACACAGTACCCTAAAATCCATAGGAGTGCAACTGACTTATTGGAGTTGTGATTGCATAACTGGTCTGCTGAGTGTACAACATCATCAGCAAAAAAAAAAAAAAAAAAAAAAAAAGGGAATGAAATGGGTGTATCCATATTATCCAGCATTCACTGTATTCCTTCATCTTTATGCTAGGCAGCAAGTTTGTGCAACATTTGGAGCCATATTCATATTCAACATTTTCTCTGGCTTGCAAGGTTTTCCAATGCTTATCTTATTAACCCTAGGTTCTGAAAACCTACCCTGTTCATGCCTCTTTCTGCTACAGGTAGCTCAGAGTATAGGTGGACTTTAATTCAAAATTTGTTCATAATTTCTAGGGACTTCTTAGGCACTGCCATTCTGTCAAACAAGTAATTAAGAAAAGGGACATTATGGGCTTTGTGTTGACTTCAGAGATACTTAAATAGATTATCTGGGTCTTCTACAGACTCTATTTGGGATAGCATATTGCACTGAGCACCTATCAGCAAACCACTAATCACAGTATTGATTTACACTCAGTTAGCACTTAATTGACATTTGTTTCTGCCTTTGAAACAATGATGACTGGAGATGTATTTTAAAGGATTCTGAAATTCTTTGGTAAGTTATACAAGGGAAAATAATTTCTTGCATGCAGCAGGTGTAGGAATTCATACAAAAGGAGGAAAAAACACATCATCTTTGCTACTATTATAGATTCCTTATGATTTATTTAAAAAAATATGGATATTGATCTAGTAACGATATCCAAGTGTGACGGACAAAAACTCTCAAACAGTTTAAAGTTAGAAAGTGTGTGTTTATGGCAATGTCGGGCAGCATGTGGGATAGCTCCCAAATACACACCGCAATTTACAGGTGATTACAGAGTCCTTTTATCTATACAAGTATTGAATACCCAAAATGCAAATACATATTCATAATTTTGGTACATCCCATTCCCTGCTTTGTATGCTAATTAGTTCAAAAGCTATTAAGCATGTGTAGTTTGTTCCTTGAAATGGGTTGGTGGTCCCTTTCATGGGGAGGGGTCCCAAAATGAGGAAGTAAATGAAGTCTGCCTCGTTCTGACCTTTCTACCTTTTCAATGCAAATATGACAAATGAACCCTTGGTAGAACTCCCATTCCCTGTCTTCAATTGGTTTCAGAACACAGGAGGCCCACAATTGTCTTATGTTACTAAAAGCTATTTGTCAGCTTCTATATTCTTCATTATAAACCCATCTAACCAAACATTGCGTTGACAAGCAATTAGTTAACTACTAACTCTTAACTTCATCATGGCCTACCCATTTATTGTAATTAACCCCAATAAAGCTTATCTCTAACTAAAATCTTAGCTCCTCTAAAATTTCTAAATTCCTTAAAGTTTATGTCTCACTTATACTACTTCATTCAGGTGTAGATCTTGAACACACAAAAGTGGCTCCTTAGAGTATTCTTTATGTTCAAAAGGCCCAAAGAAAGGCTGGATCTTTAGCATGAAAGATTATATTTCCTCTCAGCTATTTCTAACTTTCATTAATAAAACGTGCCTTATTTTCAGATTTTAAAAAATTGTTTCTGTATTTTAAGCATGTTTCATTGTTCTTCCCTTTCTTTTCACAATGATTTTTATAAAACATAAAACAGAAGACATATCATCCCACTAGATCAATATTATTCCAGGTATTCTCTTGTAAGTAGTATAATGGCAGTGATAATATTCCGATATGCAATTCTTAATTGTTTCCATTTCTTATTATTATAGTGGTACTTGGCAGTGCTTGCAGAAAGTCATTAATTTTATGTGGCCTTACAAAACCAAATTTGCACTGATGGGTAGAAGTTAACATTTTTAAATATTTGTATAAATACAAGGTCTTCACTGAAAGTTTGTGCACTGTGCTTATAGTTTGTCATCTGCTGTAATGGGCATTACTATGCATTGTAATTCAAGATAAATGACAAAAATATGTATGCTAGCCTTTATTCTGAAACAAGTCAGATGTGAAATTCAAGTTATCTGGGATTTGGACTACACTTAAAGCTTAACACTGTCAGTACCAGCACCATAAAGAGGTAGATGCTCCTTTTTTGCCTCTGTAAAAAGAACAAACAATAATAAAACTATCTAAAATTCCACATAAATCCATGAGATTTAAAAATATTGTGTTGTCTCAAGCAAGAAATAAGTCTCCATTCATGATATTGAATAGCACTTTGAAAAGTTTAACCAGAAAAAGTGAAAAAGCTTACATTTGTTTTGCACATATACAGTAAAAACATACTGCACATATGAAAAAGGTACTCAGCAAGTATCTGCAATTAAACACTAAATCCTTTTCAGGGACCTTAAAAATCATTACCTCTCTTTTCCCCAGAAAAGCACATTTTCGTTTAAGTTTTTAATTTCAGGTACTGAAGCCATGTATTTTCCCTTCCCTATCTCTCAATTCAGTTCTTTTATCTAATTTTTAGTGCATTATTAGTAAAATAACTCTTTATTCTCTCATATACTTCTAGACTAGTAGTGCAGAGGATTTCATTTGCACACCAGTGGTTGTTTGTGAATAAATTAAAACTTTTAAAAAAAGTATTATCAGGTACTGGATATCCAAAAATATTCTTATGCATACCACTTCCCAAAGCTTTCTAGACTTTGAGAGATTGTTAATTATAAGGGAAAACTTAATTTTAGTAATATTTCAGTGTTTTTCTACCAACTGTTAAAGAAATACTGATTATTTTTAGTGATTCTTATGTTCATTACCCATTCTTCAAGATTTTGGTACATGCCAGCAAGTTTTTCACCTTGCAAAACCATGAAGCCACAGCAGACCTCCAGGTGCAATCAACATGACAAATTCGTGGTAGTAGCTCTGGGTAAAAAGTCTTCAGTCTTCACATGCAGAAAGCACTTGGAAATGCAGTAGACATGTAAATCTTGGCTGTTAATGCAAAGTGTGTACATAAAATTTACAGAGTTTAATCTGTTGAGCTTGTGAGATTCAGAGCACTGAAGGTTGCAGGGTAGAAGCCAAAGATTTAATTTGCACTTTCTACTGAGCACCTAAATGGAATTCAGATTGATTTGTATGATTGAATTGGATTGAGTTCAATATTATAATTTGCAGCTACACCAGGAAAAACTCAGGAACTGTGGTGGTTCTCCATGCCAGGATCATGGCTGTACAGGGCAGATTGGTTACCAAGGACAATAAAATACACAGGGCAGGAACAGTGGGCACAAAAGACTCAGGCTGGGCTACGAGCTTCCCTCTAGTGTCAGAGGCACGTGCACATGGGCCCAGACTGAGAATTCTGGGTGAACATATTCCTGGTTTAGGAATTTCACCTCTACCATAGGGGGCCAAGTGAGCAAGCATCAGCCCTTTAGCACCCTCTTTGTTCCATGTTTCAACACTGAAAATGGACATGAGGATCACTCCCTATCTGCTCTGAGGAGTCTGTCTGCCTTTCTTGTTATTTCCACATCTGCAAAATTAGGACAACCACCTCTAGATATGATTAAAAGCAGCCACATTTCATACAAGATATTAACAAGGTACATATTACTATAAATTTTCAGCTACACTGTTGGTATTTTTAAAGTAATATGTTTCAGCTTTTGAATAAATAGAGAAGATAGTATATTAACACTTGCCCTTCCAAATAAAGATATATAAATATTAAAGAAATAAAAGAATAAATCTATTTGAACATAAAATATCAATATGTTTTCTGTATATCTACCTATAAATGACAGACTTGTGTTGATCCTTAAGACTGATTTTCTTTGTATTAATACAAGAATTGTTAAGATTGGAAAACAGCTCTAAGATCATCAAGTCCAACCAGCAGCCCAGCACTGCCATGTTTACCACTAAAATGTATCCCAAAGTGCCACATCTGGATGTTTGTTCAACACCTCCACATTTGGTGACTTCCCCTTTTTCCTGGGCAGCCTGTTCCAATGCAGCAACAAAAAACCACCAAAAAATAATCCAGCTGTTTTGGAGATCCATCTCCAATCAGAAGTCTCAAGACAACATCATGAAAAACAAAGGCAAAACCAAAAATTATCACATAGCATCAAATTTTTTATGCATACTGTAATATGTAATACTGGCCTATTGAAAGTTAAAAAAAAGGCAGGTAGATATCTTAATGTATATTCTGTCTACTTGCTTCTCTGCCTCCACTTGTGGAGACCTGTGAAACATTATTTTTAGACCTCTACACCAAGATGGCCTTTTTTTTGTCATTAAATACAATTTAATCCAAAACATTTACAGCTTTAAAACATAATATAATTTGTCTTCTATCAGATAATCCATAGGAAGTGAAGGGTTTGTTGCTTTTTGCAGCTACATTTTAAAAGGAAGTGGGTATTGGCTACGAAAATGTATCATAAAATTACCCACTCTCACCAATGAACTGCTAAAAAAAAAAGCTGGTTTACAGACTAAGAAAATCACAATGTGAGCACACAGTTTAAAGCTAATGGTTTTATAGGCCAGAGCCACGAGCAGGGCATCCTTATCCTGCAGTGTGAATAGGATTATCCCTGCAAACATTCCCCTAACATAGAATTAAGCTGTCAAGTTTACTTTGCTGCTGCATGGAGGTAGGCACAAAATGAACACAAGTTCAGGTCAAGTGTAATACTGCTCAACTATCACAGATTGCTCATGGGGCAAGGAAAAATAGGAGGAGAAAAAAGTCAAGAGCTGAATTGCTGCTGCTAAGCATATTTTAAGACATTAACATAATTAGTCTTCAACAGAATTACTGGATCATGTTGTAAACGGTGGCAACCATTTACATGAAACTTTGTTTAAAATATATATATTTTGGACTTTAAACTCCTCAAATATCCTTGAATTTAAATCCTTCTAATTTTATTCACAGAATTACCATCACACAAACATGTTTGCTTCCTTAATTATAGAAAACTATTAATGTTAGTCTAAAAATACACAAAGTCACAACTGTAAGCAGTTGAATATTCATGAATCCTCTATTACACTCCCACAAAAACAGTCATAAAGTAGGTTATGTATTTTTTTCTACACAGTTTGCAGACATCAGCGGCCTAAAGATATTTCCATACCCCCACACACATCTGCAAATCTGTCTCACTTTGTCTATCAGTGTTTGCTTGTTAGATTGAAAAATGAAAAGGGAAAAAAAAAAGGGCATTATCACTTTGTTAATCACAGAGTACTACGTTAAAATTGTTACAGAGGTAGAAACAATTGCATATAATAATGTCTGTAAAATCACAAGCAGCATAAATACTCACCAAGCATGAGTAGGTTATTCACCTTTCCCATGCAAGTAAGGCACTGAATCAAACCACTAGGAAATACCAAAAACGTTCATGTAATCCATAATAAAACTAGGGAGAAATTTTTCTTTCCCATGCCAAAACATCAGTCTCTCTTAAAACTTATGTAATCATGTCTGTGGAAAAACAACAAAAAATGAAGCTGAGGTTAATGAACACAAAAATCTGCCAAAATCCCCCTGAGCAGTAGGGGAACAGACTGGAAGGCCACTGGGGAGAAAGCACCATATATGTTTTGCCCAATTCCTGTATTCTCTTACAAAGATAGTGTTAATTTGCCTACTCTCTGGGCATTGGAAGAGAGTTAAACTAAGGTAAATTAATTTTGTGTTCTCTTTGATGTGACAAACCTAAGCAAACCGCATAATATATCAAAGAAAATGTTCCCTTTGCTAAATTTTAGGATTTCAAGAGGGAGGGGGGGTTGTTATTTTCCACAGCTATTTTCTAAATATTTACAAAATGCAAATAAAAATAGGAACAATATAAATAAAAAAATCCAGCCTAAGTGATTACATGGGAAAAATTATAAATTTGCAATATTTTCTTTTATAAAAAAGACAAGATAGTTCTAATTATAACCAAACAAAGTTTAGGACATGAGCTTTTATACACTGGTAATATATGAAAAAGGAAGATCATGTGAATAACTTCATGCTAGAGCAGATCTCACTTACATAGATAAAGGTTCCTATCGATGGAAAGCAAGAAAAGAATGCCTTTAAATATTTTTAAAAGTTAAATATAATTACTTGAGAACAAAATAAACTTACCTCATCAGCAGATACTGCTCAATGTTTTCATGTTACCCATCAGATGACAAAAGCAAATTGTATCACCAAAGAATTTCTTCTTTAGAACACATATTTTCCTTACAAAAATGTATCAACAAATGTCCTTTCCTATTCATCCCATTTTCAAATTTCTTGCATTATTTATTTATTGATTTTCCATTTTGAAGAATTTTATTACTACTTTTTAAAGAAAAAAACATGTTCCAGAACATCCTATCTTTCAAAAGAAAATAAAAAACAGTGATGTTGCATGTACATATTATTGTTTTAAAATACTGAATGTTACTATAATAATAATTTGGGGATTATATTGCAGCTTATATTTTACAGGTACCTTGATATCAAAGCATGTGACTAACAGCTAAGTATAAATTGACTAAATACAGCAAAGGAGCATCAGTAAATAAAAGATGTGAAATGGATCCAAGTAACTTCCCACTATATGAAGAAAGCACCTATTCATATATTAAGTTATAATATCAGAATATATTAGACTAGGCAAATTATTTAGGGCAACCTGAAGTTTCAGTTTTATTTTTGATGCCCAAGTCTAATGACTTCTATTTTTAATCTGTTATAAGCTTAAATGAGCAAGACTGAAGAAAAGCAATAGACTTGTGAACTTCTGGGAGTTGTCTGTGCAGTCATAGCAGGAAAATTACCAACTAATATTATAAATGTATGTAAGACATAGAAGCTAGTCTAGACCTTCTGGAGATTCTCATAGTAAGAATTTCTGTCAGTATGAGAGAAAAAGATATGAGGTATTTGCTGAATTGCCAAGGCTTCTCAAAATGTTTCTGAGCCTTTCAGCAAGGCGAATTTGATAAACTGTTAAATGGTGGCACACTGATAAGAAATAGGAGCCCCTTCACCTTCTGGTCCTTTCCTCAAATGAAGCAGCCCTGTTCAATGTAATAATTTCTATTGATGGATATACTGGACCTCTGACTGCAGCTCATGGCCACAACTGGGGAACATCCTGCTAAAACCAGGTGGAGCTTTCCAGTAGGTCTGTGCAAACAGCAGCTGGGTTTCTTTGTTAAATGTACTATCTTCTTCCAACATAAATTATCAGTAACGAGATCCTAGTGCCAAAGCAAGTGAATTTTTCTACTGATTTGTATTTGAAATGACATCTTGTACAATATTGACTTCCACTTACTACACACCTCCAGCTGAGTTAGTGAAATGGTGAAGGTCTCAGTAGTTGAATCTTTCCACTGTTGTAGTCTCAGAACTCATAATTCCATTTAATAAACTTGTCAGACCTACCCAACAATAATATCTGTCTTTAATAATCAATTTTTGGCTTCTTGTTTCCTGGAATACCCCCACACACTGCAGTTTGTCTGAAGTAGATTTATATAACAAGGAAAAGGAAAAATCAGTAGAATCTATATGACCTACCTCCATATTCTCATGCTTGATACATGCTGATCACACACCTACACCTCAAATGCATCTCCTCTGAAGCAGTAGAATACCTAAAAAGCACATCTAACCTCCTATCACCTTTGCTTCAGTATTTTGTCCTAAGACCATAGATATTCCTGCTAAATTATCAACTTCACGCTTCACTAAATTGTGATTTTCAGTTGCACTCTGGGCATGCTGACACTGGCTATACACTTCCCTGTCAAAGGCTCTGCAATTCAGCAAACAAGTTATATTCACTTCTTTTGCATCTGGTCTCCCTGAAACTATTACGACTGGTCAAGTCCAGAGAGGATTTCTGGAAAAATCAGGACTACTGATTATGGCTTACATCTAAAATCAAACTGGTCGAGGGTGTAAGAATGTTCAGGTTTTTTCAGAAACAATGTCATAGCCTGATCATATCTTTAAAGATTAATACAATCATTTCACATCTTTCACAGAGATTCATTTAATTTAATCTCTTAAGTAGTTTACTTTTTTTAATAATTCATTATTTGTGTGGTAGCAAATCACAGCAATAGAATGGATGAGAAAAATGTCTCAAGAAAAGCACATTGGTCATTGATGCACATGCATCATTGCTCATTTGGCACCTTGTATTACATTTAAGGGTAACTCATTTAGATTTAGCTCATAACATACATAGGGTAGCTCATAAAGTTTGAGCTTTTAACCACCTTCAGATGCACCTATTAATAAAGAAATCCTTGAAAGATTAAATGACTGGGTTTTAGTATAAAGCCTAGGTTTCTCTTTAGCTCCTATGAGATTATTTAATCACACATTCAGTACAGTGAAGTACATATTTTCACTTTGATAAATTCAGTCAAGGACCATCATTTAGAGGTCAGTGTGATACGTACATGTGTTTCTCATCCTGCCCCAAACTTCCCACAAAATATGAAACTTTGCTCAATAGGGATACCTATGCCTACAAACAATTCCTCACTGCCAAAACAAATTATCATATTCAAATATTTTCCATTATATTTTTACTATATTATATAACAGTATTAGTAAATCAAAATTTTCAGTGAAAACACATTCTTTTATGAAAACTTATTTGTTTTTCTATTTAAATGAAAGATTGTGGACACCACAGATAAAGAGCGTTAGCACTCAAAGGAAAGGATATGGCATTCTAGGAATGCTAAAATTCAGGCCTGATGTAACTAGTACTCCAAAAAAGTTTCTTCATTATTGATTTTTCTGGTAAGTTTTAGTTAAACATTTATTTCATAGAACATTTATTTAAGAGAAAGTTGTATTATATTCATAAGATGTATTTTACTGCAGACAACTTCATTTTGAGCCATTCTGTCAAAGGCTTGTCTTTTTGAAATTTAAAAAAAACATGCACATGGCACTTAGAAATAATATTTGTGAGGAAATCTGCAGTGTAAGATTACAGCTTAAATCAAATTTCACACCATGAGAAGGGTTCACAATAGCATTAAAAAATAATCTATTTTTTCAACTGCCAGTGATTCAGAAAAGCCAATAACATGGTGTTGGGTAGCAGATACATTATTTTATTTAAATAGAATATAGACCCAGTATTGAGGGATTCATAAAACAAAAGCCTCCTAAAAGGTATCTTCAAGGCATTTCATTAGAACTGTTCAGAGCAACAAGTTTAAATGGATAAGGTTGATAATAAGCTTAAAATACTACCTTTATATTTCTCTGAAGAAATAAGCTCCTACTCTCTAAAAAGTTCAGTGCTAGATATGTACAAACAAACCACCTTAAAACAAGTGAGCAAAGACAATCAAAACAGGAGCGTGGAAAACTGAGATATTAAAAAAAAAAAAAACTAAAAATGCTGAAAACCATAAAAACCCCATATTGTTAAGGAAAAAAAAAAAGGTAACAGGAATATATTTTAAAGGACAAGCACACAGAGTACAAATAACTTTGAAGATATTTGAAGCTTTTCTTAAGAGCTTCCACACATGCTTGTAGTCATTGTTGGCTTTCTGTTATGATGCATTTTTAACAAGATCTTTAGCAGGTAATTAGGAAGTAAAATTACTAGTTTTTGATGCCAAAGTTCATACTATTGACAGCACTCCACCACGGTGTTACACATAGGAACAGTGATAATTTCTAGCATGACTGGCTCCAAGTTCCCCTGCAACTGAAATGCAAATTGCAAAGTTCAGTTTGATTTTCACTGCACAACTCTGGCAGAATTTGGCATACAGTCAGTACTGACAGGAAGAACCTGGCAACTTCTAATCTAGAGCCCCACAAGTTTGTTTCTTTATTAGACGATTGCATAGTATATTTGTGTTTGCCATACAAATATATTTAATTTTTCTAGCATGCATGATATAATAACATTTTAAAAGTTTTACTCAACATACTGAAGTTGGTCACCATTTGCAGAATCTAGAAGCTACTGTCCTTCCCACTTAGTTTTTGGGTTCTGAAATACGTAAATGTTTCTTATATTAATATTTGAGGCTTCTTAAATCTAGGATTATATTGAAAAATTTATATGATATTCATAATTATTACATTCCTATAACACAAAAAATTCACTCAGCCATAGCCATCAGAATGTAAGGACAAATTTTTAAATTAACTTTGAAATTAATTCCTCTCAAAAGATATAATTCTTTACTTGCCTTCAAGGATATACTTTATCCAAGAACTCAGAAGACCATAGACCTTTTGAATGGATTAGAATTTACATTACTAGCTCCCTGAAAATATTTTGCCCTCATCTTTTTAACAGACATATTAAAACTGAGTATTCCTATTTTTCCCAAAGTTGCCAAAACTGTTTATAAAGGGGCAGGCCTGCAAGAGCCTAACAACAATCGACTCCCATATATCATCATGAGTGTCTTCAGCTGACATCAAAACCAACTGGGCACTGTAGAAATGCAAGAACCAGATTTTGTTTCAGTAGGATTATTAGACAAGGTATTGTATGTCATGGCACATTAAGGCACAGCTTGGAATTAATTTTCAGAGGCTTTAGAGAACAGTTTAGAGCACCTAAAAAGGAGGCTGGCATCACTTTTTTCTGCCTTTTTTCAGAGGGTAGGTAAGAACAAGAACAAAAGTATTTAAGCTAGCAGTAGATAACATTAATCTTTTTTCATTACCTTTACAGTGTTAGCTTATCATATCAAGCTGAAAGCAAGCTTTCATTTTGTAAAACAGGTTTCATTTTACTCAAATTTGTTGAAATACCATGATCTTAGGAGACAAAAAAAAAGAAAAAAAAAAAAAAAAAAAAAAAAGAGGTTTCCAATATGCTTCCAACTCTAAAATTAATTCAATTTCACCAAGAGATCATAACAATTTTTTTAATTATCAACTTCTGATCAACTGGAAAACATACACTTTCATTAAAAGGATCTTGTTTCAATGATCATTTGCTTCTGCCCGAGGAGCCCACCACAGCAATGTCTTTCCCCTCTCCCTCTTCCACACCACTTTCCTCCAACAGAACAGGTGAAATTTTTAGGCTGTTTAAACTCTCCTACTGATACTATCCTATTTTGGCAAAGATTTTCAACACTGCAGCAATGCCAGGAACTGGATGTTGTTCCTTGCTTCAACTTGGAAAAATAACAGGACACACCTCTGCCACCCCTGGCATGTGATGAGGCCTCTGACTCCATGTAAGAAATTGAATCTACGTAGCAGCTTGAAGCCTTTACTGACATGTGGGGGTCTGGGTGGAGAAGAAATGGGAAGGAAAATCCTGCCTGAACAAAACCTTAACATAAGAAGCCACACAAGGTCCGATCACTCTCACTGAAGTGCAGCCTTGTGCATCAGCAGTGAGTAAATTCAGTATATCCTGTAACTCCTGGTGCTATAGGCACACACAGCAGGACTTGTGACAAGGTGTTAATCAGTCAGAGCTGAGAACATGTCTGCCCTTCCTGCTACATCCTGGGGACAGAGGTTTTCCCTTATTCTGCTGTCTTGGCTGGTGAGTGGCAATGACATTCAGCTGGCATTTAACAGAGACATAAGTGCCATGAATAGAAGTGTCAGCAGGACAGAGTTCCTTCATGTCACCTCCAGCCTGGTGGTGAGATGCTAGTCATAAGCAAAGCAAGACAGGATAGTCTCAGGTGCTTTGAATAAGTAATGGGCTCCTTAAAACTTTGAAAAATATACTATTCTGTAATTTCTGATAGTGTCTTTGGCAAGCTTCAGAGAAAACTGGATGTGCAGTTTTCAGATCCAGTTTGGAACTTCTTTTCCTTTACAAAGTCATCATCTGAAGAAATAAAATTACAACATTTTATAATATAAAATTGTGACTTGCAGACCTTTTGTCACTGATTTACACTTGCAAGGATCTTTGCATGTTCATAGCTCCCAACATCAATAAGGTACACTGTCTACAAGAAACAATTTCTAAATAGAACAGCTGGAAACAAATCCTGCCAGTGCTGTATAAATTGCAAATATCATTCTTGCAGACAAAATGTTCATATGAAAGTACATTTATTAACAATTACATAGCACAAGAACAGCCAATACCTGAAAGAAGCAAGGAACTTAATTTACTTTGCTTTTCTTTCTATGTCCTTTTAAGTACCTATTCAGACAGAGGAGTTAAAACACGGGGAAGTTTCTTTCCTACTTGCCCACTCGTTGAGTTGTACTGATTAAAAAATTTTAGTTTTCAACAGACAAAGCTTTCTTTCATTTCTGGAAAGAAATAGAACCACTCCAGGACCATTCTTGAATGAAAATTTAGCTTTTTTTTTTTTTTTTTTTTTAAAGCTTTAGTGACTCAACTGTAATCTAAAACCATATTTTGTTTGTTTCTGTTACAACTGTAAATTTCCATGTAAACTTCATCAGAAATTGAATAATTACAGTATGCCTGTTTTTTCACCATTTAATAGGCAAATAAAAATATTGACATTGTCACTTTTCTAGTCTTGGTCCTATTTTTAAGCCATATTATGCAAGTGAAAGACTCAAGAACATTGTATTCTTCTAGAGCAGCACTGTGGCACACATCTCTTGCTGAACACAACTTGCTGACTTATTGGTTATTTGGCTGATTCACCTGCTCTCCTTGCACAGCCATTGGAGCCCTGGGTGTTCACGAACACGGGAAACAGTGATTTCACTGAGAATGCATAAAACGTCTTTATGTACTTAACTCCTGTATTGAGTAAATTCTCAAAGATAGTTTGTTTTGAATAACACTAATTGAAATTGGTTTAAATAAGCTCTTATTTTCTGCAAGTTTTCCAAGCTCAAATAATTATTTTTTTTCCCCAGGGTAAACAGCATATTTGTCTTTCTCCAATGTATTTAGAGTTTTATTCAAGGTTTCAGATGTCTAAAAAGTATATTTACTAGCTTTTGAAATAAAATGCATCATAAGACTGTAAAATTTACCATATTATATAGTGTTATTTAAATGGGAATTCTGAGGCACTATTTGTAATTGTTTAAATATTTTAAAAGATTTTATAAGAAATGCATCACATTTATCTGTTTCTAACATATTTCATTTAAAATTTAAAGAATAGGGATGTCAGAAAGGCTTTGCTTAGTGCAAACTCAAGCATGGATATAATAGTTCTGAAATTTTATTCTTTCACATAATAATCTTAATCACCATCATGCTTGTGTTAATCAATTTACAAAATCAAACACTATTAAAGCAGCTATTCAATAATATGTTTTACCGACCACTTAGATCCACTGATCTTCTGATCTCACTAGATTAACTCTTGGAAGCCACTGCAACAAAGTCTTCAGAAACAATTGTTAGAAATTGTTTCTATCAATTTTATATTATAGAAGCAACAGATATACAGATATTTCTTTCTGTGTTGACAGGAAAAATTAGCTTCATAAAGCCGTGATGTTGTTGTTTAAGATACCAAGAGGGTGTTTACATTAAAACTGGAAACAAAGTTTTCAATTTGTATTGTGAGGAAGTATCTATAAATTCAGGGAAGCTTTCAGCAAAATGCTGTGCTATAAGTTATGCATACCTAAGAATTACTAAGCTTTAGACTTCTTAGTGTCAGGAAAGGGAAAATTGAATTTTTTAAAATATTTATCTATGATGAAAAATGTTATCTACTTCCACAAACACCCCTATTCAAACTCATGCTAAATGGAAGCAAGCAGAAAATTATTCCTGTCCATATTTTCAGGAGAATGAACATTGATTTCATCCTAGTAAGGGTAGTAAATTATCAACTACAAATGAGTTCATAATTTGGTCCAAATATGATACAAATACGTGAGCATAATCAAAGCAGATTTCAAATTCCTGGATAACTTTGGAGTAATCTCTGAGCATCTCATACCTATTAAGAGCATATTAACAAAATCACATTGGCACTCCTGTGCTGCTTTTACAGATTGCTTTACTAAATTCTTAATTTCATGCTGTTTTTCAAAACAGACTGTAGTGGCAATCATTTTAGGTACAACCTGAAGTACACTAACAGTGTTTGAAAATCCGCCTTATGAGGAGAAACCTCCTTACAGTAACCGTGAAACCTTTAGTTATAAAAATGAGGATGCTACAGTACTTATCACCCTGAACCAAGCCTCCAATTTTCTGCATCTTTCCAAATTTTTTGTAACTCTTAGAGCATCTCAGAGAGGAAGATCCTGTTTGTCACCATTTTACATACAGAAAATAACCCTTCATGAAAGGAAAAATAAACAATAGCTTTTTAATTAAATTCTTTTAACTGGTATTGAATGCCAAAATATTTAAATCCCACTTCCACGACAGAACCCCTAGGTTGTTTCAGCAGATTAATTATTTCTACAAAAGATAGAAGAAAGCCTGCATTACTGTATAAAAAGGAAGTGGTGATGTCAGAGCAATGATTTTGATCCTGCTTGTGTGGAATTGCTACTGTAAAACAAAATAAGCAAACAGTGGGAAGGTGACTTGATATACCAACAACACACACCATTGCTGTTTTCACTCATGAGAAAAGCACCACTGACTGACAGAATGACTTGATGTAGCCTGTACTTCTTGAAATGCACAGAGATTGCAGTAGAGATTCCATTTTATTTCACATGAAATTTGCCTTTTGTGCCCTATGAACTCATAAGGGAGAATCTTAATGTATTGATATACTATATCAATATATAGTATATTCTTCCACAGTAAGCAACATCACTGAAGAGTAGCTCAGAGATGCAGGTGAATGTCAGAGGAGAAGATGTATCACTCAGGAAGTGCTCCATGCAGAGTGCTCAGAAGCTGTTTCTCACCTACCCCTCTGCAGTTATTCACCATATAGAAAGTTCTCCCAGCAACTATATTAGCAGAACCACCTTGGGGACCATGGCCAGCAATAACTCAGTGACTACTATGATGCCTGAAGTGGTCCTGCCATCTAGAGGAAAATCAGCTTCAAGGCTTTGGAAAAAAAATTCAGGACTCAGAGAAGCATTCAGCAGCCCTGGGGAATCCACTGGCAAGGACAGGAAGAAGCCTGAATTCCTTTGAAGACACTTTCCCTTGGAAAATTTTAAGTTTAATTGATACTTATAGATTTGCATGCATTAGGAATTTGCCTTGGTCTGATTTTCCATTCTAACTTTAGCAAATAACAGAAACATCAAACAAAAAGCTTGTCAGAAAGTCATTAGTAAGAAAAAAGCAACTACTGCTAATGCCAAATAGGTTTCTACATCACCTGCCTCCTGTGTTTATGATTTATTACATCTCTTTGTGCACAGAAAGGTGATTTGGAGAGAATTTGTTTGAACATTAAACTCTGGAAAGTAATAGGGTTCTGCTAGGAAGGCAAGACTGATTCAGCAAGGAGTGGATTTGAAACTTCCTTGGAAAAACATATTATGGGAAAAAAATACAGCCCAGCCTAGCTCCGCTGTGGTCTTTCAATTTTTATTTGTGGACTGTCCCATTAGATAGAAGACACAAGACTCTGCTTCCACTGAACTCATGCTGCAAGGAAACAGTAAAATGGGGAGAAGATCATAAAACAGAAAATTTGGCATATACTTCAACAACTGATAGAACATTTATGAAGTTTAATGTCCTGGGGTGACTTTATGATGTTGAATTACATCCCCATTAATCTGTGTAGCCCAGAAATAAGTTTTACACCTTTAAGACTGGTTCCAAGAGAGAGGGTGGGGGACAGAAGAAAATCTTTACTGAACCATTTGAGGGAGGGGCTGCTTCAATCTGCTTCTTTCTAGAGAAACCCCTTTAGAGGTTTTCTCCCAAATTTACCCTAAACCAGGACAATGCAATAGCTTCATTAACACTTTAAGAGAATAAAGACCGCAGGGAAGAGAAGTGGGTTTATATTTTAAAGAGGTGTCAGGGGTACATATCCTCATGGCTGTTGCTCTTATTGTAGGTAAAAGTTAGAAATCAGGCATAATTTCCAGTTTTAACCACAGAGATTGGTGGAAAAGTGATGTTTGCAGCTATTGCAGTTACACAGCCCAGAAGACAGCATTTACATATGGATAATTTATTATTTTTGGGGTAAAGTGTACATGCAGAAACAATCCCCTATATACTGTACATCTAGTGTAAGTAGTACACTACACATCTAGGCTAAGTTTCAAGAAATACAGGAACTCATAGTGTTAAATAGCAAGTTATTAAAAAAAAAAATCCCTGCAAATCAGGCTACTGAGAAACTTTTGTTTAATACATTATTAACCCTTTCTTGCAACTGAGCTGGCATTACTTATTCTTAAGTTCTGTACTGCTCTACAGTTGCTTTCTTTCTGTGGAGACTTAGGAATTTATTTCCTATGAGGTGCTAGAAGAGCTGGGTATTTTGCAGAAAAGCAGAAGCCAGACTCTACAGCTTCTTCACAGAAGCCCAGTGTCCTGAAGTCCACTATTATGCCACCACTACCACTTCCACAAATCCTGTGTCTTCCAGCATCATTGCAATGGCCCACAGCCGCTTTCACACAGCTGAATCACACTGAATACAAATCCAAGGCACGTGGGTTCTGCTCCAAGCTAGAAGTGATCTCCTTCCCCGCCCATTCCTACAATTTGTCATTTCTCACCATCCTACAGGGAACTTCCCACCTGCTCCTAGAGAAACCGTAAGGCCCTTTAAAGGATGAGGATCATTTACGTTAATATTTGCCCTAGTATATAGTGCACAAGAATCTAAAACACAGTTATTTCATTTATAAATTGTGCTTATAATAACAACTGAGAGCCTGTTGTAGTGTTCTATTTCCAAATTCAACATTTCAAAAGGCCACTTGGAGCTCTGCTTCCTTAGATATTTCTCATCAATCAAGGTAACTGGCTTTGAACTTGCTTCTCTTATTCTTAGGTATAGATATTACTTCATTCTAGAGTAAGCATTGATTGTATTAAGGCAATGCTGATTTTCCTGTTCTAAAGTTTATTTCTTTTTTCTTCTCTTGAAATATCACTTTTAATTTATACTGTTAACTTTATTATGGATTTCCTCATAAAAACAATAAATAATTTTTATTTTAATTTTTCCATGTAAGGAAACATCAGGCTTATTATCAGGTTTGTGAGGTATAAGGAAACACAGAAGGAAAACAAGTATTTTCTCTGCTGCAGCTTGCTCCACTGGGAAAGCCTTCTACTATTAAAAAATCTGCTGCTGTCAGAACTGACAGTCAGGTACAATCCTCTGCCACTGATAAATCAGAGAGTAGGAATCAAAGTAGAAAGCAGCCTCACCACCCTGGATTTTAGGGGCTGAGCAGTAGCCTCAGCTTTCTCAGTGTCACAGCCACCAGGACAGGATACCAGCTTTCCTCCATGCCAGACCAAGATCCATTACTCCAGCCTTGCCAGTCTTTCCACAGTTCTGGAGTTCTGTGCACACACCTCCCAGGGCTGAAGATATATTGTGTAGTGCATCTTAAAATCAGTTAACTTTTTCACCTTCAGAATATGGTAATACACCTTTGGAGCCTAAATTCAAGCAGAAGATCCTCCAAGACTGTTTCTGCTGTGGATCTGTGGCTTTGCATTTCGTAGATCTATTTTGTATGCATGTTGCATTCATTGTTTCAGTACTGAAGAGCAAAATCCCTGCAGATTGACTTAGAAAGCAACAAAATAAAAAATACACTTCTAAAGCATTAAAAAAACCAAATAGGCATCAAACCTGAATTTACAAATAATCTTCTAGTTATGTAAATATACAATATACTACAGAAGCATGGCTCCTGAGCATGAAAGAGGCATTCGTGAATAAAGGCCTGGAAGTAACAGAGCGGGATGCAGAGGATCCGCACTAGCACAGAGCAATGCTACCGCCTTCTGGAGAACTAGAGGCAGCCACTGCTCGGCTCCGATGATGCTCCCTGTTCCTCTGGCATAAGGAGCAGGATACACTTAACATAAGAGAACTTATTGTTAAACCTTCAGTACAAGAAAATGTGCCCCGATTGCATCACAATAGCAGGCAAAATTCTTTTAACTTGACGGCCTTATTTCAGTGAAGGATTTTGTCTTTTACCATGCATCATGCACTAACTTGTCACAAAATCTAACAAGGAGAGTGCTTCTGCAGGTCAATTCTGAAGTTTACATGATTCACTAAAATGCACACGCTCATTTTCAGACTCCTACGATGTTGTGCATAAATGAGATTGTAATGAGAGTCATTCATTGTTGAAGATCGCTGCCTTTCTGCAGACATATTTTGACTTAGCGGCCTAATACAGCACCATGGAATTCCAAAACATCTGTTGCTAAGCATTCTGCAGAGATGTGAAGGAGTTCATTGTCAAAGCAGTCATCCTGTTGTGCTCTAACAAAGAGGGGACAAACTGGAAAGGAACTTGTCCAAGTATATGCATGCTGTGAACATGCAGCAATAAAAGAGATATTCCTACAATATATTTTCCTGTTCGAAACACTGCTTTCCCTGGATAACATATTTGTTTTGCAGAACACAAACAAGCTTAAAAAAGGAAATACTACAAATGTGTACAAAAGTACTTTTAAACTTCCAGATAAAATATAAAAGCAAAAGAGCAAAAAATTAATTTTAAATTCTCTAAGCTACCATGACTGCTTTATAAAGAACATAAAGTTATGTAAAGAAAAAAGCTTAATGGCAAATCCCATAGCGAGCTTTGGTTACATTGAACTGTATTTCTCTATTTGATAAAGAGAAGAGAAATATTCTCCCTTTAAACAGAAGATATTCTCCCCAAAACAACTGTGTTCTGGACATTACTGGCATTGGGCAAGCAGTTTACACACATCAATAGAGGAGTATATCCTTCAATGTGGAGGTTTAAACCTTCAATTAAGACATTTATGGGTGGCATAAATTGAATTCTGTCTCAACTTCCAACAATCAAATGCAATTCTCATTCCAAAGTCTGCATGAAGATTCCGAGCAGCTTACAGATCACAGAAGTGAGGGTTTGTTCCTTTTTTCTTTTCCCCTGTTTTGTTTTTTTCTTTTTTGGTCTATTTTTAACCCTTATACTTTTAAAGTGGATTTTAGGCTGCTTACTTAGATTTTAAGCTACTTTTTCCTCCACACAGAAGAACAAACAAACAAACAAACAAAAACACCAGAAAAAGAAGCACTGAAACACTGTTGCACATTTCTCTCAGATAAGATGGCATGGAGTAAAATTTAGAAAGTCTACTTCCTAAAACTTTAGCATCTTCCACCAGGCGTCCAAAAGCTTACATGTAACTTAAACCTCCTTGTTTCTTCTTCTTCTCCTGCACCAACTTGTCACCAGCACCCTCACTACAAAAGCCTACTGGCTTCTGCTCAAAAATATTTAGCTGTAGATAGTACAGATACAGACAAAAGTCTGTTCTTATGCACACAATCTGAACAGATTCTTAGCAGGACATGAAGAAATTAGCACAGGAAATTGTTTGATCTGCTGGTATTTGGTACATCATGTACTCATTACATACAGAATAATCTGTTAATTGCCTTAACCTAAAATTAAAAATGTATAGCAGAAGCTGAAAATGAGCAGGAAGCATTTCTCAAAGGCAAGAGTATCTGATCTCAAAGGCAAGTCAGTATCTAATACAGAAATGCAAGGCTAATGAATTATTTGGGCAGTCAAATTTAAAAAATCCCATACTATAGAAAAACTTGCAAAAATAATAATTAAATCATCATGCAAGGTGCACAAAAGGAATACAGGTTACCTCTATCAATAATGAACTGGTGAGGGGGGACTGTTTGAAAGTTGGTCTATAATCTAAAACAATAAACTTCTGGGTTTTGCTTTTAACTAGTTGTGGTTTGACGCTGGCCAAACACTTGGCACTCACCCTTTCCTGCCACAGTTGGGCAGAGAGAGAAATTTAATGAAGGCTTCATCAGTTGAGATAAATTCCAGGAAACAACATTCCAAGGGCTAAACAGGCTCAATTTAGAGTTACAAAGTCATTTGAATTTATTACTAAAAAAATCAGAGAAAGATAATGAGAAGTAAAATAAGCCCTTAAAAACCTTTTCTTCCCCCAGCCCCTCCCTCCTTGCCACAAATAGCACAGGGAGACAGGGCGCAGGGGTTTTGCTCAGTTCATCACCCGATGTTTTCTTATGCTGCTCAGGGAAGGGAATTCTTCCCTTGTTGCACTGTGGGGTCCCTCCCACGCAAGACTGTTCTCTGTGAGCTTCTCCAGGTGGTTCCAATCTCACGAGCAACTGTCCTACCAAAACTGCTGAAATGTGAATCCCTTCCAGAAGCAAACACTCCTCCCAAAGCGGGTCTCTGCCCACGAGGTGCAGTGCTCCAAGGTCAGGCTGCTCCAGCCTGGAAGCAGGGCCCTCTCTCTCCACCAGGTCTCCCACTGGACCAGAGCCTCCTCCAGGCTCTCCCACTCTGGTGAGGGCACCTCCCCCACGGGCTGCGGGTGGATCTCTGCATTCCCTGTGGATCCCCATGGGCTGCAGGGGCACAGCTGCTTCACCATGGTCTGACCATGGCCTGAAGGGGAATCTCAGCTCCGGTGCCTGGAGCACCACCTTCCCTTCCTTCTCCGCTGACCTTGGTGTCTCCGTGTTGTTTCCCTCACATGTTCTCACCTCCTCCTCTTCTCTTGCTGGAATTAAAACTGCGCCATTACTTTCCTTTTGATTTCTTCTTAAATATGTTATCAGAGAGGTATTACCATCATCTCTCATTGGCCCGGCCTTGGGCAGCAGAATGTCCATCTTCAGAGCCATCGGGGACAGTGTGGAAGCTTCTAGCATCTTCTCACAGACACCACCTCTGTGGTCCCCCTGCTACCAGAAACCAGGTTGTGCCAAACCAGCATCCTAGTATGACAGTTTCTATAAACTACTAACTGCTAAACATAGTACCAACTACTATGAAATCTAAATTTTGTCAACACAATTCTTAGGAAAGGAGCAGGTATAAAAACACTTCTTTATGATACATAAACAAAAAGTAGTAAGAGCTCTGAAAAAGGCTGTTTGTCATATTTGAAAATTATAAAAAATTTTTATTCTATAATAAAAGAAATACAGAAATACACATATTTTTCAACATAAGCCTAGAAGATTTCAAAACAATAAAATAAAACCTGAAAGATTTGGCCTTCTTAGAAAAATAAAATTTAGGAACTGAAAAGTTTTGTAAGTGATAAGAGCACATAGGGCCTGGAAAGTAGTAAATTGAGAAGGGAAATTGGATGGTATCTTCTAATTATTCTAGATTCTACCTCCTAGGACAGTGAGAGAAATTGTACAAAGATATTCTGGTTTTTCATATAAGTAAACCTCTCTGGAAGGGACCTGGGGGTGATCGCGACAGCTGCTGAACATGGGCCAGCTGTGCCCAGGTAGCCAACACAGCCAATGGTGTCCTGGCTTGGATCAGCAACAGTGTGGCCAGCAGGACCAGGGCAGTGATTGTCCCCCTGTACTCAGCACTGGTGAGGCCACACCTCGAGTGCTGTGCCCAGCTCTGGGCCCCTCACTGCAAAAAAGATGTTGAGGTGCTGCATCGTGTCCAGAGAAGGGCAATAGAGCTGGGGAAGGTTCCAGAACACAAGTCCTATAAGGAGCTGAGGGAGCTGGGGGTGTTTAGCCTAGAGAAAAAGAGGCTTGGGTGGAACTTATTCTTTAGTACTCCTTGAAAGGAGGCTGTACCCAGGTGGAGGATGGCCTCTTCCCCCAGGTAACCAGTGACATGTGGAAATGGCCACAAGTTGAACCACAAGAGGAGGTTTAGATTGGATATTAAGAAAAATTTCTTCAACAAAAGGGTTGTTAAGCATTGGAACAGGCTGCCCAGGGAAGTAGGAGGGTCAACCTCCCAGGAGGTATTTAAAAGACATGTAGATGTGGCACTTGGGGACACGGTTTAGTGGTGAACGTGTCAGTTCTGGGTTAGTGGTTGGTGTCAATAATCTTAGAATTACAGAATCAGCAAGACGGGAAAATACTTCTAAGTAGGGAAGGTGAGCGTTTTAACTGAACATCAGCTTCTGTAACAGAAGAGATCTAGTCTTGTTACCTATAAATTCTTGCCCTGTAAGCCAACTTACTTCAAGAGATGTTACACTGCCAAATTACAACAACAGCCTTTTAAGAACTGACAAACATTTGAAGAAATTTGATCTTTTTTCCAGACAGTTTATAGTCTTAGGCAAATAGCTGTAAATGTTGCTCATTTTTAAGTAGAATTTAAATTTAGAATGAAGGCTACTCATAAGATGTCAATCACCGTGTCTATCTCAAGTTCACAGCTCCTCTCTAAAGTATTCAGCAAAATAACAGAACTACCATAAGGATACACAATACATTCCATAAGCTGGAAGAGTTGCCCATTTCTTTAGTTTCTGTGTGTTCTTCACTGTACCCTTGAGATGGGAAAATTGCATCGAGTATGCACAAGGTTTTTTGCTATTAACTGAAACTAACATTTGCCTACTTGTGTAAGAATTTTTTTTCTTCTTTCTGTCACAAATCTACAGGTAAACAAAAGGGGTAAGCCAGGAAGAGGGCAGAGGTAGGCACTGCTTAATCTAAAGACAGAGTCAAAATCTAGTAAAAGAAGTCAGAACCTTGGTTTAGGTTTCTGTTTTAATATATTGGGATTAGTTCTAGCTATCCTCAGCAACAGCACTCAAACTCACTGCCAACATAATTCTCCAATATTTAAAATACAGTGCAAAAGGCATGTAGAATGAGAATGACTGTGTTTAATTAAGTCATAGTGAAAAATGCAAACATTCTATTTGTTCACTTCACAGAGATTTAAATGCACACAAAATTTTCTAATAAAGAAGTTCAAGATGTTATTGCGTTTTAAAGCATTTTTCATAGACAGTAGGTTCATTATAAGATATTGACTGCACTTCAATGCCACAACAGGGAGCATGTTCAAAGATTCAGGACAGCATTTACAAGTAAAAAAAAAAAACTTGCAATAAATCCCATAAGACGAAACTCTTTGTTGAATCCATCTAAAATACAAAGATGATGAAGTTGTCAAGTACACTTATTTGTAATTATTTTATTACATTTCAAGTAATTGAAATGTAATAAATCACTAAATAAATTTCATTATTGAAACAGTAAGAAATTCAAGTAATCTTTAGCACACAAAACAGGGACTTTGCTCTTGTCTTGAAGGAATCCATTCTCCTTCAGTCTTGATCCATCAAATTTCAACTAGCTGTCTGAACTTCAATTGTTTTGTGGCTGCATTCAATTCTATAACTGCTCAACACAAATTAGGCCATCATTTTTAAGTAAAGCTTTTATTCTTTTTATTCATCCATAACATCCTCATTCATAGGCTCAACAGAGAAAGAAGGTCAAGGGTAAAGGGGATGATAAGTTGAAGACTTAAATCAGAGCACCATTATGTTATGTGGTGAGGGAACAAAAAAGACCACAAACCCTAATATTCTATTTTACATATAGGTACCAAAATCACTGCCATTGATGCCTCCTAGAAGTCAGAGGCATACGGACTTCATGCCTGTGAAGCCAAGACTTTGTGCAGGATTGATGTTCTGGGTATGATTACACAGAGCTCTAAACCAGCTGGTTTCTATTTTTTTGTAGAAAAAGGATAAGTCTGATGTCCCTAAATCTGAAGCAGATGAACCTGGAATCAGTAGTCTGGGGTGCTCCTACCTGCACCTCAATCACTTAAAAATTGGGCATTCTCTTGTATTTTACTGATAGTTCATAAAAATTAACTAAAGCTAAAATGATGAAGAAAAAAAAATCATTACAGGAGAAAACTTGGTTATTTTAAATGTTGTTTCCCAAAATTGCTGTACTGTTCATTCAGTTTTGTTGCCTCAAGTTTATCTGAAAAATGTTTCAAGCAACAAATTCTTATTTGAGCTGCAAGTAAAAACAAAATAAATATTGACAGATTTCACTGAAAGGTTTTAGCTAAAACTTTTCAAGCATGTTCCTTTTTTTTAAAAAAAAAATGCTGTTCCATAGTGCTTTTTATACCATTTTTGTCTCTAAATCATGAAACCCTGTTAACATGATAACACACTTGGATATCATTGATTTCATTTAACAAAATAGTAAAGCCTGTAGCACTTGAAGTATTTCCTCATTTTAATCAGCCTTCTAATTCAATAAAAACAAGATTTGAAGATGGGTTTCTTTAATATTGAAAATTGGATTTTATTTTTTAATAGATATTTATATTTACTTCTGAATGGGACTGAACCAGTTCTTCCAATGCACCTTTTACATTTCTAACTAGGCCAATATACAAAACCAGAAAAAAAAAATCACCAATCACTACTATTGATTACATGAACATTAAAAACAAGAGAACTTGTAGAGGAATGCTGTTATTTAGTAATAGTATGGCTTGTTTGATGCAGAACACTTATAAATTACTGAGGCAGTGTGGAATTGAAATCAGGCTCTAAAAGTTACAAATATAAAGAGGTTGGTACCTGGAAAGACTGTGAATATTATATCCTAATATACAAAGAATCAAAAAAAAGAACACAGTGGAGCTGTTTTTTAAAAGGTTTCTGTAATATCTGCAGAGCAAACAATAGGCAGAATGCAAATAAAGTATTCTGATCTTTTTCAACTAGGACTTTCATTAGTCACACATTGTCATTGTAAGATTTGTTTCTCACATCCGCAATGAATAGTTTAACTGTTACCTTCCTTCTCTTTCAATTTACAATCTATGCCTCGATAAGGTTAATGACCCAAGGTTTCTTTTTGCATGTGCAGTTGTTTTGGGTGTTTTTGTGTGTTATCTTAACAGAGGGAGGGGGATGCATTCCATTATTATTTCTTAAAACTATGGAGACATAGAAAACAGGCCCAGAAAAGCTTATAAAAGTGAAGGACAGGTTAACATTATTCCTATTAATCTTTTCAATGGTCTTGAGATACATAAGTGGCATAAAAATATTTAATTTTAAAAAATAATTCGAGCATTACGTACACACATTACAAATTATGATTCTTTTGGGTCTCTTTCATCTCAGCAAATAAATATATGTTCTTTATAATAAGAGAAAAAATCCAATAAAGAATTTTTCTACTTCAGAGGATGATTAAGTTCTCTGGCCCTTAGGTCTAGTGAAAGTGTGTTAAGAAAGCATATACATACCTGTCAGGAATTGCTAGTCAACAATACTGGTCATGCTGGAGCCTATAAAATATAGCATTTATTTGAGTTTATGCATATGGTTTACTTCCTGTCACATGTAACTTCAGTTATGCCTCTTAAACTTTTTGGAAAGGACTGCATTTGTGGGAAGCAAAATAGTTCCAGCTGAAAAGACAATCCCTATTCAATTACACTTGAATTTTCACAGGGCTTTCTCTCTGAAAGCTTGCAGTGTAAATGGTTATGCTATCCACACCCGCTGCCTACCTAGCTTAAGACAGACATCTACTTCTGAAATTATTTGACCTTTCCTCTTACAAATTGTGTTCACAGAAATAAAGCCAAACCACAACAGATTTAAAGAGAAATGTCAAGTCCTCCCTGCTTCAAGCAATTTCAGCACTGTACCTCTTGACAATCTAGGCAAGTTTTCCCACTCTAATGAGACTAAACCTGACTTTCTCTCAGTATCTCACAGTATGAAATACTTACCTTTGAGCAAGAGGTTAACTTCATTTAAATGAACAGAGATCGTCTTTCTTAATATTAAAGACTTGCTTCATTTTTTTTTTTTAAACAAACGAATTTTTGACTGGTTTAGAGCCCTATCCCAGCACCATGTAAGGGAAACTCTTAGTCTTGCTCAAATCAATGTAGATTTTACCATCAACCTCAGCAAATTTGAAATGCCACCCTGGGGTAACTTAGTCTTTGTTCTATCTTTTTCAAAACCACTTATACAATTTGAAATTAATGGAAAATCAAGCATTCAGAATACTCAGGCAGCTTTTGAAATTTCAGACCTATTTCTAAGCAATTCAGTTCAAGAAAGAAGAAAAAAATCAAAGTGAAATTATTCTCAGAAGTTCATAGCAACTTTCAGGCAAAAAAAGAGCATGTAATGGATACAAGTTACATGAAAGCATGAAATGAAGAAGCATTTCTGATAGATGTCACACCACAATAGACTAATAAAACATGCATTTTATTAGATATTTTTCTACCCAACAGTATCCAATCATTAAATTGTAATATCAGAGCCTGGATTTTCTACGTAGAAAAGGCTGGGCTTGACCTGACTGAAATAATAAACTGCTGGAAAACAGTACAGTCAGGGAATACTTCTAGAAAGCAATTTCTGTAGAACTCTCTCAGTGCTCTGCAGTCACACATGGCCTTTTTGGCATGCATACTGTGAGCACTTCTGGAAAATAAAAGTGTTTTGTAAAGTGGTTTTAGTTCATGTAGTACTGGAAATTATGTGAAAACATGAAGACAAATGCTGTAGCCATACAATGTGTCTCTTCCTATATACAATTGAAGGAAGGGAGGGAAAGAAAAATCCCTTGCCTTCTGTTTACCTGGTGTTGACTTACTGCTGGATAAAAAATAACAAGGAGTACTAACCAAATAGCGAAGAACCTGAACTTCAGGCCTTCAGATGGATCTTTCTCATCTTCATACATGAAGCATTCCATATCAGGAAGTCCAACAGATGGAGAAAAAAAAATATTGAGACTCTGATGGAGACAGCAACACAGACATGGAGAAAGATTTGTACAATATCAGTGGTAGGTTCTGCCACTCTTCAATCTCAAGTGCAAAACTGCACTTGAAGTTGTGAAAGATTTAGCAAAGGCTTAAAGACAAATGAGAGAAGCAGCTGTGGTGACTCAAATTTAGCCAAAGCAGATAGAGCGCCTCAAACCTTTAAAAACTTGACTACAAGGCATAGAATTCAACAGGATATGCATCTTAATTGAACATCTTCCTACGTATTTATGCCTAGAGACGTAGACTAAGAAGGAGTCTTAAGAAGACTTAAGAAGACTTAAGAAGGAGTCATCTTAAAATGAAATAAGAAAGCACCTTAGCAGTTCAGGTAGTGCAGAACAAAACCAAAACACTGGCTGACTAACAAGGAATGTTATGTGTGTGTTTTGCATCTATGGGTACATCTTATTAGAAAGCAGTACTCTGTGGATATTTTTCTGCTGGGAAAAAACCAAAGTATTAACCAAAACCCTAGTAATTTTCAGCAATAAAAAAGTGGGTTATTCCAGGTCTGCACTGAAATATTATACAGCAGTCTTCAAAACCTTCCTACTAATTTTTTGAGTTTGAGCACTAAATTCAGTTATTTATCAAAAAGCTATAACACACATCTATTCTCTAACTTCAAAAAGTATTATCTTTACTTAGAACTTAAATAACCTCCATAGTTCTGAATATTGAAATTTTTCTTTCTTTTTGTTCAGGCTCTTTAAAACAGTGATAAGTAGTTCTTTTAATTTTGCTTCTATATTACATCTTTTTCAGCATTCCAATGAAATAATCTCCTTACTTCTTTCCCAAACAACACATCAAAACTTCTTGTCTTACAAATATAAGAAATTGACAATCTATACTGACTGGAAGTTCCAGAAGGTGTAAAGTTCTGTTGGGGGTAAGGGTAGGGAAGACACCAAAGATTATTTTGAAAGTTTATCTCAACAGATTAACTATTTGGATTACAAATAATGTGGCTTCATGACCGTTAAGTGGCCCTTGGCTTTTGGCAGCTCCAGTGGGCCTCCATTCCAGTTCAGAAACAGAAATATACCAGAAACAAAAATGAAACAATGTTATTATTATTAGGGAAAGGTGTTCGCAAATAACTAAAAAAAAAATCTTACTTTTACTGTTTTTTAGTTGTACCAGTCAAACACAAGGATTATGCATCCCCAGTTGGGAACTTTGAAGTCATTCAGTATTCAGTACTACTAGTGTGTTATTCTGAGAATAAAATATAGTGCTCCTCCATCCTTGAAACCTAGACTGCACATTTGATGTGTAGTGCATAAAAGTAGTTTAGAGAACTACTGTCAGGAAAGACGTAGAAGTTATCTGTGCTACTTCTTTCCAGGGATTTACTATTTTCCCAGTTTTCACCTATCCGTTCAACATTTTTATTCATTTTTAACTAGATGCAGACTGTTAGGAACTCCCCATATGTGGAGACGTGAGGCTTGACTCCATGTTCAGAAAGCCAGTTTATTGTATTATGATATATATTATATTAAAATACTACATTAAAACTATACTAAAAGGATAGAGAGAAAAGGATGATCAGAAGGCTACAAAGAGCAAGAGTATAAATAGAATGCATAACAAAATCTTGTGACTCTCAGAGTCCAATGCAGCTGCATCTGTGATTGGCTCTTAATTAGAAACAACCAACATGCACCAATCACAGATGCACCTGTTGCATTCTACAGCAGCAGATAGTTATTGTTTACATTTCTTTCCTGAGGCTCCTCAGCTTCTCAGGAGGCAAACATCCTAGCAGAGGATTTTTCTTAAAATGTCATAGCTACAGTAGACATTAATTTTTTTGTCCATCATGCCATACTCTGAGTTCTACATCTGGTGCTAGAACTGTCATTCCATCTATAAGTCGCCATGAGACAATCTGGCCTCACATTCAGAGGGTATTGTACCAAATTGCACTTATCTCAAAGACAAAGGAATATAACTAAAATATTTCAAAGAAACAAAGACTAAATTAGAATCAGCTGTTTTAAAATTTCTGGCATCATCTTCAAACACAATCAGTAATAA
Source organism: Onychostruthus taczanowskii (assembly GCF_017590055.1). NCBI lineage: Eukaryota > Metazoa > Chordata > Aves > Passeriformes > Passeridae > Onychostruthus > Onychostruthus taczanowskii. Next base: position 9,175,752 of record NW_024501237.1, on the reverse strand, counting down.
GCATTTGGAAGGGCACATAGACCTATAGTGAACAATTTAAACAGCTTTTGCTAGTGGTCAGTGCTCTTTCAATATTGAATAGTTGAAATAGCAGCTGCAGCAAAAGCAATAATGTTGCAATCAAAATTAATAATGATACATATATATAATTGTATGGTTTTAGGCATTTTGATTTTAGACATTGGAGTACTATATAATTGTTAGGTGCAAAGAAACCCGAGCAGAGCCACACACACTATTTACATAGGTGCACAGTAAGTTACTGTGGATGTTCTTGAGCAGTCATTTGACTGACCTACAAAAGTATATTGACTGGGAGTATTGAGATACAAACTATTCATTCTGTTTATGTATGTGCATATTCGAAAATTAATTGTATAACAGACTATAAAACTACATTACAGCAGATCACAATGATCTTCATGAGATCAAGACAAAAATTACCCACAATACATGAAAAATATATATGGAAAGAGCAAATAAATGAAAAATTGTGTCCGCACCCAGACTGATAACTTGGAAACTATAAATTTGTGTCCAGCTGCAAAAGGAAGAACAAAGAACAAGATTATCTAAAACACCATTGACGTCTTTAATTTTCTGACAAACTGACAGAGCTTGACTCAGGCTGTTTAAGAGAGATAAGAATATAGTAATTGAAGAAGTCTTTCATCAGGACAACTTAGTATTTTATAAAACTATTTATTCATACATTATTATTCCTCCAAATAGGGCTGAAATAAAAGATACAGAGACAAATAGAACATGCAAGGGTTAGAGACCAGGCTTGGTCAAGGTATAGGACTAAAATTCAACAAGAAAACCTTCTAATAATACACACGCAAAAATGTGTAATCTTAAAATCAGAGCAAAAGTGATCTTTAAATAAAGTAATGCTATTCCAGTGCAGAATTTTACAGCAATGTATTTAGGACTATAAGAAAGCCCAAATTTAGCAGTATAACATATTTAATGCAACTCACAGGAATTCAGTCTCAGCTGTATAGAAAGATTATTCTACTGCCCCATAATCCTATCTATTCACATAGTGAAACCTGTCATACACTCCTAAAATACACCCAGATTTTCCATTCATCTTTACAACAAAAGGATAAGAATCAGAACTGTAGCAGGCCCAGGGCCTGCAAGGCCTCCTTGGCGGTCAGAAGCCCGAGCTAGGAAATGCTAAGTCATGAGGACTGGGCCTTAGAAGCCCCTCTCTTCCACCTTTCGGACCCTGCTTATCTCTCTGTAAGCCTGTAGGTCACTTTCCCCTGGCCCTTACTATTGGACTATTTCCAAAACCCCTGTAAGGTATATAAAACCCCTAATTCTGCCTGGTTTAGCAGAAGAGCTGTCACTGAGAACCTTCTTGGAAGACACCAATAAAGAATTCTTCAGAACCTCACACAGCGCTTCTCCTCTCTCTCCCTGCATCTGCTGCTGCAGCCACAAGCAAGCTAAAGAGCTGAAATCACAAAGAGCTGAAATCACTAAGAGCTGAAATCACTTGAGTTTGCTTAAGGTTGCCTGCGGCTAGCAGCTGCTTGGGAACTCTGATGCTGTGCTGAGCCCACTGAGCTATCCTGGCCAAGGCAGCCCACCGGGCATAGCCCAGCCGCCCAATAAAGAACCACTTATTTTTATTTTGAAACAAAATTACTATTAATTTCTCAGTGATACTGCCACCATTCTTTTCCCTGATCCATCTAGTACTCAGGAAAACTTATAAAGTTATAATTTTTGGTTTTCAAATTGATAATTTCTAAGAATATCGTATAAAAATGAAATAAGGCGAAACATACAATCATGTGCAACATATTCTATCACAGCACAATATTTTCTAGCCTGAAATAATGCTTTAAACAAAGAATTACTGCAATCTTTGCTTTCACCAGTGAGATTTGATGATGAAACAACATATAAGCATTCTGCAGAACTTTGTCCACTGCAGCATCAATGAAAACATGTAAACATGTAAGAAACATGAGGAAATCTAACACTAAACACATGATGCTTCTAACCTAAAACCTCTCAGAAGTTTGAGGCTACTTCAGAATTAAAATAGTATGGGAGCATTTTATCTTCTTTCAGCCAAAGAGTGGATAGTGAAATGGAAATATTTTGCTTGGGCTTTTGTTAAGATCCATGCTGGTACAATTTTTTTTAAAATTCAATTTTCTAGTCAGCCCCTTTAATACTATCAGTTAAGTAGCATTATCTTCTCATGTTACAGCTTTTCATAAAGTTCATGGCCATTTGATAATTACATGTTATTTATATTTCAAGAAAAACTACTCTGTGTCTGTCTCACCAATGCAAAATCTGTAATATACACACAGAATATTCCAATAGTCAGTGGGGGAGGGGGGAAATCACTCTAAACTGTGCTGCAATGTAAATAGGCCAAGACTTGAGTAGGAATACCAAAAATTTATCACTGTACTATTTTGTTTTTATATTTATAGCTTCTTAATCCAGAAATAAATTTAAGACATTTTTGGCATCCCAGAAGAATACAAGCAAGACCTACTTTTAAAAATTTTTATAGAAACATCATATTTCTCCAAAAAGAAGTTGGCAGGATCCATTAACCTCTGTTTAATACCTACAAGCTAAGGAAAACCACAATAAAAGTGGATAGTCCTAAATCTGCTATATTAAAAAAAAAATCCTCTTTTTTTATTAATCAAGAACAATTTAGTGTATGTTATAGTTTGGCTTGCTGGATATTAAAGCCACTTTAGTGTAGGATTGCCGACCAGTTTTTCATAGACCTTAGTACCTACTAAGCCTAGTTTTTCTTGCAAACCTAAGGTTTACATTTTAATTTTGTCATCCCTCTCCACATCTGAAGTTCTACGCAAGTAAAATGAGGCATTGTTTGACAAACAGACAATAAGTACAGACAATAAGTTTTGAAAATAAATAATTTTGCCTGGCCTACAAAGTTCAGGATTTTTCTAATAGCATGTAAAGAATAAACCAATATTAGATAAACTCAAGTTTACCAGCAATTTAAACAAGAATATAAAATTCACTGCAGTATGAGTTGACATTCAAGGAGCAGTGGTTGATGCAGACAATTTTTTATTTTATACAGATGTAGGTTTGCACACTGGAAATGGACATGAACAAAAATAACAAGAAAAGACACCAAACAACCCAAAACTCAGGTAAGGTTAAAAAAAGAAAGCAATTAATACATTTAACCCCAGTGCTCCATAACAACAGCATATGTTTCTGCAACACAACTTACAAATCATTCTGAAGCAGAGTCATAAGTTCATAACAATTTCCCAGAGAAGACTGACTTTATATAACTCTGTGCTCTTGAAGGACAAGAGGGTTGCACAAAAATTCGCTTAACAAAAAAAATGTCCTGTTTGAATTAATATTTGGGAAAAGGGAGATTTAGCATCTTAACAGTAATGAAAAGGATAGCAGACATATGGACAGCTGCTGAGATTGGTTTCAATCAAAAATTCAATGCATAATTTCTATATAAGGTCAATAGGCAAATTTAAATTAATTTATGATTTTTTTTTCCAAATTTGAATATGAATGCCAGAAATAAAGTTCCATTGTTTTGGGTTTGCTTGGTTTTTTTCTGGGTAACCACTTTGTGTGAGACAAGAGCCTTTATAAAGACAGTTCAATAGAATGGTTTACAAATAATTTGAAAGTGAGCTGAAACTCATAAAACTTAGTAGTAGTCAAGAGTATTCAGTTTTAATATAATAGTATATTAGTTGTACAATTTAGTGTTCTCACAAAAAAAAAAAAAAAAAAACAAAAAAAAAACAAAAAAAAAAAAACCAAAAAAAACCAAAAAAAAAAAAAAAAACAAAAAAAACCCCACAACTCATTGAGTTCTGGCCCACATCATGCCTTCATGCAGTCTGGAATATCCCTTTGGTCAATTTGGGGTCACCTGTCCAGGCTGTTTCTCCTCCCACTCTCCCAAGCCCTCCCAACTTCCTCAGCATGGCTGATACAAAAAGCAGAAAAGGCCTTGGCTCTGTGTAAGCCCTGCTCAGCAATAACAAAAACATCTCTGTGTTATCAACCTTGTGTGCAGCACAAATCCAAAACACAGCCCCACACCTGCCACTGGGAAGGAAATCAACTCTACCCCAGCAAAAACCAGAACACTTTAAATCTGCACAACTCAAAAAAAAAAAAAATTAAGTAGCAAAAACAGAACCAAAAAAGGATAAAAACACAGGAACTTCCTAATCCAATATTTCTTCTATAAAAGCACCACCTAGAGGGGCTGTAGTTGAGAAGAGCTAAAACTTACTGTAAAATATGTTTTTAACAGCACACTATAAAGAATTAATAACAAATACGTGTGAATGTTCTAAACACAGCAGAGGAAAATTATTTTTAATATGGATATTAAAACTGTAGGAAAATGGTTATGCATTTAATAACCATATAATAAATTAGTAAAATAGGTGCATATATTTTCATCTATTACAACAGACATAAAACTCTCTATTAGTCATAGAATAGCAAAACAACCAGAAAATGCTAATAAATGGTGCAGTATTTAAGATGTTATAACAACCCTTAAATTCAGGAAGTAGAAAGCTATGTGGTTTTCATGCTTTCTAAAGCATAATAAGTAGTCAGCTAAGGAATTGCTAATTTTTTTTTAAATTTTTATTTGTTATTTAAATCATACAGAGCATGAGAAAGCCAATACCAAGTTGTAGCATCATTAATCACTCTATCAGCCAGTAGCTCCAAGAGAGAATCTCTGAGTACCTTGTACACAGCAGAAGAAAAAACTGAGGGACTTAAAAGCTTTTATGGCTCAACAAGCTAATTTATCCAAAACTGGCAAACTCTACAGTCAGCCAAAAAAGGCAACGCTGACAACAACGTAATCAGAGTTAATTTTTAGTTTATTACCACTGCTTCTTGAATATTAATGGACTTTCTTGTCCTAATGGGAGCCTACAGAAGTCCTACCTACTCTACAAATTTTTGTAGGTATTGTTTAATTAAATTTTGCCTGTTGGAACTGGCAGAACCCATAGGCAGTCACACTACCAGTTAATTCTGGAGTTCTACTCAACAGAAAGAATTATGAACATCTGTAGGTAATTCCTACAATTACCAGACAATATTAAGTTCTTTTCTGGTTAAAAACAACATTTAAATAATATTTTGCATTAGGATTCAGCAGAAAGGAAAGTTTGTTAATGGCATCATCATGAGCTAGACACCTACATGCTCAAAACAGAATACGATAATTAAGTTAAAGTAAAGTAGGAATTGAGTATGCCATTGAGTATGTAAGTAGGAATTTTGAAGTATGTCACAAAGAAGCTAATGTTAGTCATTAATAACCTAATCTATTGATCCCAGTACCTAAATATACTTCTTCAAAATTCCCTTTAGGGTTTAAACTTCACTTACCTTTCCACATTTCCAGTTTCCCATAGATGCTAACCTAATGTGCTCAAATCAAAAGGAAATGTTAGCAATATTTATTTGGTTTAAAAATAAAAATATAGTACAAAACATGATCATCAGCAAGGAGTCATCTGGAAATATATATAATTATGCCCCAAAAATACAAAACTATAGACCTCATTATTGACATCTGTGAAATATAATCTGTGCCAAGACTCTCTGCACTTGCAGAATTTTTCTCTATAAACTATCTGACCTTATTCTGTAATAGACATGAAAGTCATGGAGCCTTTAGAAATGATGAAAAATGTTGGACATCACATCAAACCAAATTTCTTGACATAAGTGACTGTTAGTATAGAATTTAAGAGAATTTCTATACACAAAGTTCAATGCACTCTGCAAGGAGATTTAGAAGAAAAGGACAAAAATGTGAAAGATTGCCTATTTAAATTACAGAACTAAAACTTTTAGAAGTCCAGCAGACTATGAAAAAAGGAAAAGCAAAGCTAAGGTGCTTCTTATCCACCAGTGTACATTGACAAAAAACTTGCTCATCCAGCTATGTCCCTTCTATATCTTTTATTCTAAACTATTTAATTTTTGTTAAAAGTATTTTAATTGCAGTAGATGGTAAAAAACCAGTTCTTTACAACTTAACTGAATATTTACTTGCAAGAATTGGGCTGCCAAGTAGAAACCCTTATTTAGACACCAGCCTTCACTTCTCTTCCTTGAGGTCAGAGAAATCATTTTTCGCAAGTGAGAGGCATTTGCATCACTAAGTCATATCAGGAAAATTTGCTTTTAAATAAATAACTGCAATTAGGGTTTGTTAAGTCACTTTAATTCTCACCAAGTCAAGAGTTATTATTAGAACTGTTACCTTTTCCCTTCTATTTTGTGAAATTCTTTGTGACATTTTTCATAGACCATTGTGACACTCACCACAAAAAGTGTTTCAAATCCATCTCAATTTTCCCCCCTTTCCCTAGAGTAATAAAACCACACAGCTAAAAAAAGAAGGTTTGCTGTGTAAGTGTGGCTATATTGCAAGAGTCTCACACAGAAGAAAAATTTAAAACAAGTTTACTGTTCTTAAAAAACAGATTACTTGTGCAATACCAGGAAATGTAACACAAAATGTCTACCTCAGTAATATGGGACCATTTTTCTTCCCTCAATTATATTACAGCATCTATAGACCTATGCTATAAATCTCACAAGAACAGAAATTGTCTTCTGTCAACTTTCAAGCCTGCACAGATTCCTAAATATTTCCAATACATCTGGAGAATCTGTACAAGTTATTTGCAGTTATCAGTATTGCAAAAGTTAGCTTTTTGCATCTCCTCAGCTCATCAAGCAACTTAGGAGCTTAGTTAAAAAACTTAAGTGAGACAAGCCAGAAAGTATGCTAACAATTTAAAATAGGATCCTCTGCATTAAGAAATAAAGGCTTTCCTGCTGAGTTTCTAGATCCTGACAAAATACCAATCTTTCAAGACCCAGAACTCATTACTTTAAATTTACCTCGTTACTTTTGACTGAATTACAGGAAGAACAAAAATTGTTAGACCATTCCAATATACTCACTTGTTGAACCAATCCATCCAGCCTCCTAAGCAAATGCATTTGTAGCAAGTTTTTGTGTAAAGTATCCATTGCAAATATCAAATTAACCAACTCTGGTTTTGGTTAGCTGTTTATTTTTTATAAAGACAGTGCCAAAAGAAATAGATTAATTTACCTGACTTGAAATAGCACTATTTTATGACTTAAATTTTAGCAAATGTCTTTGTACATCCAAATGTTCTGGTCTGGTTTTGGTTGTTTGTTTTGTTTTTTTAGTTTGGTTTTCTCCAGTAATTTAAATGGACATCTCCCACGACTGTTAAAACCTTTTTATCCCATTTATGCCAGATCTAGTCCAGTAGTGCAATATTATTGATTTTTGCATATTTTCCCTCAGAATACTGTGTATTTTAGTTGTTTTGCAGAAGTGATGTCTAAAGAAACTAAACACCTAGACAGAAATTGTTCTCCGTAACAGGGCAGGACACATTATATTTATTCCTTTCTATATTTTCTATCTTTGAAGCAATCAGAATCCAAGGTAGATGTTTTGACTGAACAGGGACCATCATTCTCCCTATGGTTTCTTTTCCTCTTTGTTCATCAAAACAATTCTTCTTAAGAGAAGAGACAGAGACATATGCACACACTCACATATGTAGCTCATATAAAAGAAAGCTTTCTCTGTAAAAAACATTATTCTCTTTGGCCAACAACTAATCCATTGATTTAAATGGTTGCCACAGAGTTAATTTACCTGAAAACAAGATAGGAACAATTCTGACTACGTGGAGAATGTGCCAAGAAACATTTGTAACCACAAATACCATGCTTTCTTTCACAAATGAGATGTTTCCTTTAGATAAACTAAAAGCAAAACTGCAATGAAAAACAGATACTAGAAATCAATAACAGGCAGGGAGAATTGAAGTAGTGACTGAAGCTTAGCAAAAAAATGTGTGCATTTAATTCACCTAAATTTTAAGTGCCCATAAAAAAGAGTGTTTTCTAATACATTATCATTCAGTGATAACATTATTACAATGTTTTAGTATTAAATAGTATGAAGAACCTCTCATTAAAATTTGAGACCATGCAATTTATTGCACTTTTGGGCAAAGTACCCATATCCAACACTAACAATTCAGTTGCCAGACTGAGAAACTACAAAACAACCAACATATTGCCACACAACAAGAACTTTCCTATCCTATACAGTCAGACAAGAGTAGGACAATGCTTTATATCACTGCTCAACATCTACATGCCTTAACACCCAAACTGCATTTCCTTTATCTTAAGTTTTAAATGGCCAGGGTTCCGTTATAGTTGGCTATCAGGAAGGAGCTAACAAGAGGCTGTTCCTCATTTTGTTGTAAGGTGACTTAATTGTCAGAATATTGCACAGAGAAAAATATTTTTCAGTTTTCAGCTCTTCTCTATCCCATAATTATACTGTGCACATCTTATGTAGAAACTGAAGACCTTTCTTTTTTACATAAACATCACCTAGAGCTGAGAACAATTCGGCCACTTTGAGCCTGGACTCTGTCTTGGTGGTTTAAATCAATATTTGAGATACAGGGAGCAATAGATTTTGCTTTTTTTGTTGTGGAAAAATTTTATAACACTCATTTAGGTCATATTTCATTAACAGAAAACATGGTTACCACCATTGACCTAATTTGTGATTTAATCATCATCTTAAACTGACCAGGTATATTAAAGCAATGGGAAAGAAACAAATGCTCAACCAAAAAATCACTATCACTATCACTATTGCTATCACTTTTTTTGTTTCAAATATAAATTGAAATGCAAAAGTTCAGCAATTATTCAAATATTTATTACTACCTGCACGTCATAGCACACCTACAGTAAATTAGCCAAAGATGCCAAAGTAATTGTGATTTAATCTGTTCTTAGTCAGAATGGCTTTCTAGTGAAAACTTCATCAAACTGCTCAAAGAAAAAGGGACCATTTTCAAAATTTGGGTTTCATTATCTTCACGTGCAGCATGAAAGGAATTTGTGTTCCTGTTCTTTTAAGAAGATGCCTGAAGTGTAGCTACATTTCTTAGTACTATTTATACCAAATGCAGCTGAATTGAAACCCCAGTAAAAATAATCTATACAGAAACTTTTTCCAGAGGGGCAAGTGCAAATTCCTTCTTCCTCTAAGCTGAATGTATTCAGTCTCACATTGAGCTGTTATTTCCACCTTTGTAGAAATATATTAGTCACAACTGGGTAGCCACAGGTGTAAACCTTTAGCAACCAAGCAATTTCATTAGTTAGAATAGCTCATATTTCCTCAGGTGTGCAGAAATTTAAACATCTTTCTCCTCCCTCCAGCTCTGAGCACTTGCCACTCCCCACAGTGTTTTTAGAAGGCAGGAAGGTAGAGGAGAGTTCATTTGTTGGTCCCTGAAGCAGAATACTCTGCGAATGAGCTGAGTGTAGGGATTCATCCAACAGCAACATATTTAAAACTCTGCTTAATAGCATGTATTAAAGATCACTTCTAAATATCATGTACTGCAAATTTAGCCAAACCACTTCATTGCTTCTATCTAATAATGTGGGATTTTCTTTGATTTAATTCTATCTTTTTTTTCACTGCAATATCATGCTATGATGACTGCATGTTTCCTTATACAAAATGCAAAACCACTGACAAATCCAGATGTCAGGTTATTCTTGATATATCAGAGTAAATATAGGTTTCCATGGCACCAGGACGTGCTGGGAGCTCTTTCTTGTTTTAAATACTCCAGGGATTTTAAACATCATCTTCAGTGTCAAGAGAAGATTGCTACTAATATTTGACTGTCATAAGAAAAATGCAGTGATAACCAATGGCAATCAAAGTCATAAAATAAACCATGATCTTCGTTTATTTTTTGGTTGAAATAATTTTGAAAGTTACTCTTTCAGTAAAGTGTCTGTTTTAATTAAACTAGAATTAAAATGTCTTATTAAGGAATGGAGAAAAATATATAGTCTCTCCAGAAGAGACTAAAAAGATTATTTTTCTTTTAAATGGTTCTTAAGTGACATCAACACAGTGCAGAGTGTACTTTCAGAACTCTTCTTGGAATATTGATATCCCACCAGCTGCAAATGACATAATGATTTTAACCTTGAGATGATTACTTAACGTTGTAAGCCCGTACACGTTAAGGAGTGAGAAAGGAGCTTCACAAATCATTTTAATTCACTAGTATTGATTCCCTAGTTTATTGATAGCTGTATTCTTTTGTCAGCTAAAATATCTCCCTCGATGAACAGTGTCCCATCACAGAAACAGATATTTGTGTGCCGGAGTTATTAGAGCAAAATAAGCATCTGATTATAAATTATGCGTATATCCATCCTTCCTTCCTTCCTTCCACCACTTCCTTCCTTCCTTCCTTCCTTCCTTCCTTCCTTCCTTCCTTCCTTCCTTCCTCCCGCCACTTGTTTCCTTCCTTCCTTCCACCACTTCCTTCCACCACTTCCTTCCTTCCCTTTTCTGCTTCAGTTAATTCTTTCACATTTTGTCATTAAAATGAAAATACAGGTTTACAGTTAGACACTGGTGTCAATCAATGGTGTCACAACAGAAACAGATTTACTTTGGATCCAGGTAGTACTTTAACAAGCATAGCATTTGAATTTTTCACTCAAATTTTCATCATAAATCCAGTATACTACAAAGATGAAAGATGGGCACAAAATTAATATTTTATGCAGGATTAAAGGAAATTACACAGTTTCATCTCTATACAAAAGCCACAAAGATACATCAAAAGCTACCATATTCTGCTAAGGCATAAATCTAATTCCTAGCTGAAGAAAATCTCTCCCTCAAGAAAGTAACTCAATTACCCTGTCTCCTTCGGTGATCCCCAACAAAATCCATCAACTGTAAACTTCAAATTAGGCAGAGCAACAGTCAAAAATGATGAGAAAAAAGCAGGTTGCGAAAAGCCAGCATTCCATTTATTTTAAGCAAAGGAACAGATTAATATTTCCCCCTACTTATACTGTCCAGCACATTATATTTATGTGCTATGTTACAAAGCAATATTGTTTTTAACTCAGGAATGCATCTATATTATCAAAATCTTGCAAAAGGTCCTTTTTGAATATTCAATCAGTTTTTAAATTCTGGCCATTTCAGTGCCAACCCTTGGAATTTTGATGATCCCAGATACAGACTGGAGAACATCATTCATGTTCCTTGATAGGAAAGATGTCTACCTATTTGGGAGAAATACCCCTTTCTACTGAATAGTGTATACACATCTTCAAAATGCAACATAGAACCAAATTTCAATTAGGCCTCCTGGAACATGACCTCTAAGGGGGTTCTGCATCAGCTCCTTGGCTAAAGGAAAGGAACTTTCTGTAAGGTTTTGGGTTTTGCTTAATCTTTACCTTAGCTGAAGCTTCATCTTCCAGGCCTTGAAAAAGTTCCACGTTTTCAACTGTTTTACATAAGATTCACAAGCACACACATGCTTTATCTTTTGCCAACAACCATCACTTCTGTAGATTTGTATTCATATACATTAGCCCTGCTATTTGTTACAGAAAATACCTGTGTATTAGCTAATCAAATACAACCATCAAATTCAGATCCTTAATAAGATTTTGGACAGCTTTTAAGCAGTACATACATCTGAAATGGCAGCTGCTCTCTGTTCTCTCTTCCATGTAACTTGCTTAGTCTCCTTGTGCAAAAAACCCTCACTTAGGGTTAGAAGATGACTCTTCTTCCTTTTGATGGCAGCAACAGATTACACAAAATCTTGATATTTCCTTATTTCATCTTTGACTAAAGATTCTAAAAATTAATTTTGACTTAACATGAAAATAACATCTTTCAGAATTTCTCACCTAAAAGAATTGGGAGTTAAACACTTTATTTGCAAAATTTTCATTGAAAATGAGCAGAGGGATTTAAAAATCTTCAAATCACAGAAAAGAGAAATGTGAAATAACACATTTTCAGAGTAAAGGACAGGCCAGTTAACTTGCAGGTGGAGACCTAAGTTCATGTTTGTCTACTTACTTGCTTCACAACAGAAAGTCTGCCACTTTACTGCTGAGTGCTAATAAGCTATATTAGGTATTCTGCATGAGCCATGTAGTGCAAAAAGTCTTTTATTACTAAGTAAATGTAAAGGAGATCTCAGGCTTTCACCTCTTGCACAGGTGTCCTTGAAAATGGCTACAAAGTAAATTTCTCCATCTTAATGAATATTCATTGAAGTGAAAATGTTTCTGCAGGAAAGACAGAAAATCACAATAATATTCTGTACACACAAATAAATGAGATAGCATCATGGCAGGGTGAAAATCTTGGTTCTATTTTCTTTCCCAATAAAGCAGAATGAAAAACCTCTACCAAGATCTTCATATTGGAACTGTTAAGTAAAATAATTTTAAAATCAACAGAGCAGATATTTATAAACAAATAGGTATCACAGAATTTTCTCTACTTTGATAACAATATTTCCTTGTTCTTACAAGATTTAAGTCTCTAGCTGAGGGTATCTCTGGAAGTCCTTGAAAAACTTATACTTCGGGGTCTGCAATAAGACCTTCTGACAGAGGGCTTCACCAGGTACACTCCTTATTCTTTTATTCCTCCTGTCCCTGTCCTTGTCTTTTGAGATGCACAAAATTCTTGCTTTTGTTTTTTTCCCCAGGGGACGCTGGTCATTTTCAGATGGAAAAAGTCCCTGTTGCCATATCAACTGAAGTCAAAACCAATGCCCCACTCAATCATCCTATTACTATAAGCATGAACAATATTTACATGATCTAGCCTCACAAAAACCCAGTAAGCTCAAGGAAATGTTATGGCAACTTCCAGTCCAACCATCTATGAGCCACTCTGGCAGCCACACTCCATCACCTGAGCTCAGAATGAGGCCCCTTCTCAGCTGCATCTCCACACTCACTGAGCTGGACTGGGTTTCCTCAACAGCTCATCCCCAGGTTTTCCGTGGCAGAGTCTCAGATGTCCAGTTCCTTCAAACAATTTAATATCAATTGCAGAACTTTTACTTTGGAAATTATTCCCAGTGTATACTGAAATATTTCTGGAAAGGTATTGCATGGGGCTTTGTTTATCCTAGTATACATAGTTATTTGAAATATGCTTCTCTACAGTGACATAAAAAATTATTTTGATGTTAACTAATATGGACCTTTTAAAATAAAGTTGAATTAAACCCTTAAACTTATAATCATTTGGAGAGGGCATAGATTTGTGAAGGAAAAAACATTGAAAAGGAAATAATAATAATAATTTTCCAGCCCAAAAAAACCCCCATAATTATATAATTTAAACTTGTTTATTTAGTTAAATATAGAGCTGAGTAAGAGTTCACTATCATAAGATCATAACTTACTTGGCATCATGGCTGAGAGGACTAGAACAAAATTCACCTCCTGAGATATAAGGTTTGCACAGATTAACCAGTGGTTTTTTACTCAGAAAGAAGGCCACACAAAGTGCCAGTATTTCTTCAGAAATCTTCACCAATACTTTTGTTCCTTACTAGAAACAAAACATAAACTAGTCTTGAAAATAATTTTCTGTCTGTGCAAAAAAATGAGATTGACACACAGAAGTCTTTTTGACCATAAGAAAGTAACCTCTGGCTAACAGCATCTCCCAACTGTAATTCTAGTTCCTGCAGTCTGAAAGCTGACTCTGGACTGGGAATATTTTAATTAAACACCCAACAATCCTTTTACATTAATAGGTTCCAAAGCAAGATCACATCTTTGCTCATTTGACACAGTAAAGTCTGATAAACTTAGTTAAGTCCATAATATTTCAGAAGCATACTACAATTAGGAAAATATCACCTTGGAAATTAAATTAAACACTGATAATTGAGAGTCATCAAGTCTATAGTACCATGACTAGTTCAAGATACTTTATTTTCTCTTAAAAGCAAACACATTGGAAAATACACACTGCAACTTGAAGATGAGCAAAGTCTGAGTTGTAATACCTGCCTTTAGAGCACAGTTACAGGCAAAGTGTGTCAAAAATCTTCCCTTCCAAAAGGCAGAGGGAATTCATCTGGATAACAAGTCAACAAGTAACCTGGAGAACCATTGCTAAATATGTGTGAATATTTTTCATGCATATTTGTGCAGAAAGATCTACTTGATTTAGATCAGGGAAATAAAAATTATGTGCTTGAATTAATCCTTGTTATTTGTGGTTTACTGGCTTTGATAACTCTCCATAATAAACAAATGTAGAAGATGTATGGACATGTTCTCAAACTGACTGCTGATATAAGTGGGCACAACTCCACTTCTATTTAATGACATCATGCCAATTTATTCCAACACTGATTCTGGCCTCTTGCATCTCATTTGGAAGCAACTCTAACACATGCAGCTTTATATGCCAATGGCAAGTCTCCAATTTGTCTTCCTTCTGAGATAAAAAAGTGCTATAGCTTCATTGTAAAGGGTCATTGATATTCTCTGGATCTAGCAGAGAATTGCCTATTAAGTAAACTTATTAAGTAAACTACATCTATTTTTCCATTTATGAATTGACTGAAAATAAGCTGAAGATGTCCACGGATAAATTATTGATCCAAAATGATGCCACACATAGGTTTTAAAGCCAAAAAAGGGCCAAGTAGTGTTCTCAGAGATGAAACTATTTAGTGAAAAGTTTAGTGGATTTGCTTAGAAGTATGCCTTGAAGGAACTGCATAAACTTTCTTCTATAAGGAACATAAAAACATATTTACAGGTTTAACAGAATATCTGAAGTTCTGAACTTTACATTTAGTTAACTCACCAGTCAGTACATGCTGGGAGGTTCCATGAATAAATAATGGCAGTAAATGAAACAAGACTGGGCAACTTTCTGAAACAAAACTAAAATCTAATACATATTACATATTTTATTAGATTTTTTGGGGGGAGAGGATGTAAATAATGTCTACTATAAAGGGTTTGGTGCAGGTTTGTGGATTTATAAATATTGTTAAAATATTGAATCTTGGGTGTTACGCTCTGCAGTTGCAAAATAAATCTCACATTTTATTAAAAGGCTGCATTACAAGTCTGTCCTGTTAGAGTCTGTCTCTTACACTGTGAATAAACCTTATATGAAAACATCACATTTAGCAGGAATTTAATGTGAAGCATAAGCTCTCTCCAGGAAGTTGTCAAGATCCTGGAAACAGACTGACATTAATTCATGATGTTTGAGCCTTCAATCAAATTTTGCAGAACCAACTGAGTTCCAAATTTAAAAAAGAAGACAATTTAAAAAAATCAGAAAGCTTTGCAACTGAAGGCTTCACAGATGTCTGAAGATGCTTCAGTGTTTCACACAGTACTTGTTAGCTTGTGAATTGTTTACATAATGACTCCAGAGAATTTAGATTCTGACAACCTGATTAAAACTGGCAACAGACTCTGATAGACTAATTACGTCTGGCATAAATGTTATCTGCATAACATAAGTAAAACATATTTTGTCTAACAGGCTGAAAATAATAAAATCCAACAAAATCCTGTGAATTCATCACATAATCCATACCCCTATCCTGCCGTGTCTTTCCCCTCTCCTTTAAGTTTTCACTTCTTCACCCCCAGTGCATTTCTAATGAAAAGTTCTGCATCTCATGTTGCAACCTGCTACCTCAGGATACAATGCAAGGGTTTGAGACCTCCATCTGCTTTACACTTCACATAATTGGATGTCATCCTTTGCAACAGATTCAAACAGTATCAAAGCCTTGAGTGGAAGTGACAGTGATGGTGGAAGGGTGGTCACAAACACAGCAATTGAGAAAACTAGGACATAAACCCCAAACAACCAAATAATGTACTGGTGAACCAATTCCTACAAGTGATATAGAATTAAATAAGCACAGTAAAGCTTCCATCACCAGGTAAAATACCTGACATGGAACAGTTATGCACTTGAGTTCCCAAGGAGGGGTATGAACTAGTGAGGAAATTAGAATTTATAAAGTAATAGTCTGGATTGACTGGAGATAAAAAAGACCATAACACAGCAAACTGAGAATTATTTGTTCATCTTGCATTTTTTATGCATCAGTTTCACTAAAATAAACAGAGACCCTTTTCTCAGCAATGAGATTTGAACATGGGACCTCTCAGCATGAGAGCTAAATACATTGCCCAGAGAAGTTGCAGATGCTTCCTTCCCAGAATTGTTGAGACCCCAGTTGAATGGGGCTTTGCGCAACCTGATCTATTAAAGATGTCCCAGCCTATGGCAGGGGGGTTAGGCTAGGTAATCTTTAAAGATCCCTTCCCACACAAACCATTCTGTGACTTTCTGACCATGGTATCTTCATCCCATCTCTGAAGCAGATCTGAACAAACTATCTCTTCCAATGGTATAGAATAGAGAGGTGGTTTGACCAATCAATGGAGTGCAAAATGGGAAATGAATTATGAAGGAAGGTTTGACTCCACAAGTCTTACTTGGAAGAAGAACAGTTTTCTGTAGATGCCAATTTCAGGAACTTTGCTAGAGATAAGATTGAAAAATTGGCATTTCACTTAGTTTACTAATGCAGCTCATAGCATTGGCAGACAGAGCCTTATGACATAGCTATGACAGTGAAAGGACAGGGAAATATTTTTCCAGGATCATCAATGGTAAATGCTGTTGTGTTCTCAGGAAAATTCTTTGCAAAGGGAAAAACTTAGTGCTGTGGCTGGATAATATTTTGTATGTTGTACCTTTTGAAGATGGGTTGGACAGACAAACCTGGAAGACAACACTACAGCAAAGGACAGATGGATTATCTTACATTCATCCTGCTCTTAATTGTTTTTCAGGTTTATAGGTAACATGACAAGAAGTTTCTATGAGAACATCCTTAAGGAATAGGGGTACTTTCTTATGAAGAAATTACATATCAGCTCTAAGTAGCAAAATGGGGGAATTTCTCTCCACAGACAGAATCTGCTCTGATCTGGACAACATACCATGGGGGAACCCATCCAGGCTTCATCCAAAGATTTTCCCATTAACACAGGGGTGCCCAGCAGCAGAAGGGACATAAGGTTCACTAACTGTCTATATTCCACTTCCTATTCTGTCTTATCAAATCAGTATCTAATCAAGCATTTTGGTTTTGTGCCTCTCCCACTGGGATTCAGAAAGACCCCTGCACCACCTCTCTCTCCATCACCCCAGTACAGAATATTATCTAACAAGTCAACTCACAAATAAATAGGAAAATAAATAAATTACATAATAAAGGGTAAAAATGCTGGGTTTAATTGCCTTGAACACTAAACTATGCAGAGCAGCTTCACTGATTACGAAGAAATCATCACTGATAACCAAAGCTGGTCATGATGAATTCCAGTCTTTACCTTCTGGCTTTTGCATAGCAGGCTGTATTTACCCCCAGATGGAAGACAAAGTATGTGCTACAATAACCTTAAAATGAATTAAGGTTTTCCAGGGATATTATAGGTTAGCAAGCATCGGCTTTTATTCTTAATAGAATATTTTTTCATAAAGATCACAGCTTCTACAGAAAATAATGATAGAATTTAGTCAGGATGTCAGGAATGAAGACCACATGGTTATTGTGAGAAACAACATTTAACCTTTCTCTTGCAGCTGATGAAGGCCAATGTAGTATTTTATTATCAACATTGGCAGGTGATTTATGACCACTGTTTCTACTCCAGTAAAACCACATTAAGCTGTGCTTGATGTACCATTTGTTATCTTCAAACTCCCTATACACTTTCTGCACACATAATCTCATTCTTCTAAGACACTTCAACAGAAAATGGTAAATATTTAAGTCGTGATTCCAAATATATCAAAAGCTTAGGAACTGAAATACAGTAGCTAAATGGATTGTGCAAGACTAATGATGCCAACATAAAGCTTAAGTCTTATAAAGAGTGACGTAATAAATCTGAAACAGCAGTCATGCATAATAATGTGTGAAGGTAGATTCAGGAGTGACAGAAAGTAAATCATTAAGAGACTTCAAAGGAGAACAGAACTTTATAGAATAAATTTTCACAATGACATTTGCTTATATAAAAGTAATTTACATCAAGAAATCTATGAAATAACTTTTCAGATACAATTCTACTGCAATTCATGCCTAGACTCCATGAACACAAAGAGATTAATGGAAATAAAATTTCCACTAATGGCAATAGCAGCAAGTATTTACATTGTATTTAATAGTACAAGGGTGTTTCACCAAATTGTGTCATTACATTTCCTTTCATTTCATAGGTGAGGATATATTACAAAAATACAGGAAAAATAGTATATAAGACTTGTTTTACTGTTTTAACTTTGTTGCACCTTTTCTTTTAGCAGCTTAATGGAACATACATGGTAAATAATGTTTTTTGCCTTACTAGAAGTATGTGGGGGTGTTTTATGAAATTTTGTCTGTTACAGTCTGAATTGTGCATCTGAAAACACTTGACTTCAATGCAAACTTAGATCAGAATCAACACTGGCACCAATGGTCACTTAGGAAATTAAATAGATACTATTAAAACTAGAGAGAGATTAAGAATACTTCCCTAGCCACAGCTTGTCTCTTATTAGATATAGTATAACCTAAAGTCAACAGTTTGTCATATCTATACCAGGAAAGTAAAATTAAGTATTATTTACTTTTACTTGAAAATGTACAACCTATCATCTTGAGACTTAAGGGTTTTGTAACTAGAGTTAACAAGATGAACTCTTTTTCTGAAAAGCACTCAGAAACTGAAATTCATAAAGTTAATCAAATCAAACAAAATCTAATGAATGTTATATAGTTTAAGTAATAATTCATTCAGTCATTTTGAAATATTTTATCTCTTCTGATAAGAAAACACTTTAGCTATCTAATTAACATAAACTTTTCTTTGATAATCAAGATATCTTTTTTTCATGATCATGAAAAAATAATAAATAGACATTTTTCCTTTTTGCATTCAAAAGTAAAGAAAAAAATTTATTAGAAAAAATACCTGGGAACAGAAGGTGTAACTTTACAGCTTTTCTAATCTTTTTGTCTTATTTTCAAAGGCTGATAAGGATTGCTGAATAACAAGAAAACTTCAAAACAGAAGAGCCTCTTCTACCTTTGCCTAAGAATTTCCTCTGTTTGGGATAGTTCTTCTTTCACCAAATGCATGTACTCTGCTTAGCTTTGCAGCCTCATTAGATATGTATGAGTTCATTATTTAGCAAACTGATGAAATATTTTTTTCAAAAACTCAGCATGGCAGTGTGATATTTGACTAAACAAGTCAATTAAACTGAAGAAGATAAATTACATTCCAAAAGAATGGTAACATTAGATAACTACCACAAATTCCTAGCAATTCATTAGAGTGTTCCCGAGTTTATCTTTCCCAATTTAGTATGCAAGCAGAATGTGATAGTAATGAAAACAACACAGATTATTTATTCTCTTAATCAATCCATTTCAAACTTTTGAGTAACAACTTTACTCAAGTTAATTGAACTTACAACTTTGTCAAATCCAAGCCTAGTGGAAGTACAGCCAAAATCTGCCAGTCCATAATGCAGCACACAAAGAAGGGCTGCCACCCATTGTACATTTCAAAGGACTGATTTTCTTAGGACAGTCAGAGATAAATTACTTAATTACTAAAAAATAAAACATTATGGTTTCCTCCTGCCTATCCTGCTGAAAGATAAGTATTACTGGAGACAGAAAATACATTCAATCTCATTTTTAAATTCAGAAGAAAATAATAAATAAACTCCACTTAAAAATAAGAACCAGCTTCATTCCTTAACATCAACTAGCCTCTGCATGGAAAGATTTTGTTTCATCTTCAATTGTTTTTAACTATTTTTTGTTTCTTCTTCAATTGTTTTTAACAATGGGTATGGTTTTGATATTAAAAAAAATTACTTATATGCTTATTATTTATCATCTTGAAACCACCTAACTGTATTTTCGGGAAAGACAAAATGCCAAATTATTTTCAAATCAATTCAGTGAGTGAAAAAATTATTTACTGCTATTTAATTTTAAATTGAATAAGGAGAAAGGGAACCAATGTGGAATTCAGTTCAGCCATTGTATGGCTGTCTGGACACATCAGACCAACTTCTGATCACTTGTTATCCATCAAAAATAAAATTGGTGGGAAAATTGAGTGCAGAGGAAAATCCAGATCATTTTGGTTGGTATAAAGATTTTTTTGTCACTGATTCATAACCATTTCTCATGTGTTCTTGGTGGCCTGTGTTTTAGCTGAGTGTTTGTGACCCTAGCTAGTCTTGAATAATTCTTTACACCTACATCTTTTTCTTCAGTTTGGAGTACTTCATTGTTTCTAAAGCTGTTCGGTTTATTTTACTCTCCATAATTATAAATTACAACACTTCCATAGATTTCATCAACAGTGATGTTGCTGGAGAGATTTATGTAAATTTCACACTTAGGTGGGGGTCTCTGCAGGATCAAGGCTATAGTTTGCAGTTTGAGCTTTATGGGAAAGACTGATTATGTCTGATATAATGCCATTATAATTTTATCAAGTTCAGCAACACAACCACAGTCTGAATTTGTTGTCTGCTGCCACATAAAAATTCATATTTTTCAGAGAAGTTAGAATTTCATCTTTTCTAATGGCATGCAATTCTTTGCAAGGGTGCACTTGTGTCTGTCACATGGTTCTTATCTAGATGCAAGGCTTGAGTTCTACTTAATACAAATATTCTGAGTTTTACTTAAAATAAAAATGGAAGATAACATGATCAAATAGGACTTGGCTCAACCACATAAAACAGATTGTACTGCTGTGTTTGAATAATTTAGATCAGTTTAATGAATTAAAAACAAAAACCCTCAAACCCTCAACAACAAAACACTGCAAGAGGATAAAAAGATAATGATTCTACAGGTTGTTATTTCATGCTGGATATCTAGTACTAGACCCAAGATTGTCAGCTGACTTGGTGTCTCATCATGACAGTAAATACTCACAGTGCACAGGAATTGCTGCCTACATAGGCTGAAAGCAACAGTAACCTCTGCAGAGATTCTCAGCAGTCTGCTTTCAGTGTGAGATTTGGAAAGCAGATAATCACTTAGTTGGGAATCCCCTGTGCTGATGAATATGCTGCTTAGTTCAGTTCCATGCTGAGTTATTATTAGATGTCACACTGTTATCAAATAAATAGTTCACTTTTCAGCAGGAACTATGTATCATATTCATATGAATCATGAACCATTGTAATTCTCCCCTTTCTTTTATCCCCCACAACAAAAAAGAAATACTAACTGTCAAAGTGCAGGGTTTCTAAATTCCTGCTGTGCACAATTTCCACCTCTATTAAGTAAAGAGTGTAAGAGACAATAAGACATAACTGAGAGGAAGAATATGCTGGGGAACAGCAGGAACAGGATGATGTCTACCTGCACCTACATCTGCACAACCCAGTTACCTCTGCATATTGAGCACTGAGACAGACCTTCTGGTGCAAGAGCCATGCAAAAGTGTGATGGGAGTTATATCATTTGCAGTGGGCAATGTAGAATTACTTGTGCAAGACACACCACTAATAACAGTTGTCCTTCTCCCTTGCTAGTCAAATACGCATTTGTGTCAGCCACAAAAATGCTGGAAGATAGTGCCTGCACAGTGACATGGTATTTCCAGAAGCTGTGTTTCTCTTCTCATAATGTACAGTGGTACTTGCATTACACTTTTCCCCCACATTTACCCTCCTCAGCATGTTCAAGTCTAATAAAAATTAAAAGAAGAATGTATAGACCCTGATTGTCTCACAGGGACAAAATAAAAAAGGTATTTTTATCATTATGAAAGTAATATGAAAGTTTTCAAAGTTATAGTTCAAAATCCTTTTTCAAACTTGGTCTTATCTGGTTCTGCTTAAGGGAAAGTTAAAATTTAAAGCTTTTTCAATAGGAGGTATATGCCTGCACTTCACTCATTTAAAGTAATATTGACTTTGCAACTCTAGTAATAAACAGTCACATGTTTGAATTGCCTTGGAAAAATAATAATTGTTCTACCTTTAGAATGGTGCAAAATGTTATATGCATCTCCTGCCAAATCATACTTTTTTTATACCAAACATGGTCAATTTGAAGTAAAAAGACCTCTCTCAGCACTGTCTTTGATGCTTTAAAGGTAACTTAAACAAAATAATTGTCTTAAATGCAATGTAATTAATGGCAGTTATAATAAAATGGATTTTTTATTATAAGATTCGGAGGTGGAAAATTCGAACAGTTGCCCAGGTAAATTTCCTTTTTATGTTGTGTGGTTGGGGTTTTTGTTTTGATTGTGTTTTGTGGGTTTGTTGTTGTTGTCGTCATTGTGGGGGCGGGGGGGGGGGGTTGTTTTGTTTTTCCTTTGATTTGTTTTGTTTTGTTTTTTTTTTAACAAAACCATACATGTGTTGAGAAATATGTGCTTGTCAATTTGTTGCTTGTTTTTCCACATGCTTCAGTTTTCAGCAGCCTATATCGTTTCTACTGTGTCATAACTGAGATAAACTCCAACAGAGCTCTCACACACCTTCACATATCCTTAGTGTATATGTTTCCTTTTAAAATTTACTCAGGGAATGCAAAGAAAAACTCCTGTCTTCAACTACCAATAGTTAGTATTTCATTTATCTGTTTGTTACCAGTGCAAAATACAAAGAGGACTTTGAAATTCTCTGGCATTGATGTAGCATTTGCTTTCATATCCTTAAATTTTTATAACACTGATATTTGTATAGCTGGGGTCATGATAAATAGCTGACATGAACATACAGAAATAGAGATGAAAAAACCTTTTGTTTGAGAGACCCTTATATAATTTCAAGGTTTTACTGAATATCTTGATCTACCTTAAACTGGCCCTGCCACCACAGTTGTAGTGGTTCTGGGCGCTGGTAAAAGCATAGGATGCATGGATATGAGCTCATTGTCTGGGCTCATTTTGCTTAAGAAGGTGGTAAGTTACCTGTATGGAACTGTTTTGATAGCAGAACAGAATGTTACAGCAGCCTCAGTTATTTTCTGCTGATTAGTTTCATAGTGTACTTTCCTGTTTCTCAGTCATTTAAGCATTGCATGTAAATTATAAGCAGTCAGACAACATTAAGTGTAATGTATTTTATGACTATGTGTGTGTATATATATATATATATATATATATATATATAATGAACATATGGTGTTACTTTGATTTATCAAACAATGATTAAATATTAAAATTTTATAGTTTCATCCTCCATGGAGCATAAATTCTGCATCATATTCTACATACATTGCTCTATAATTTCAGATAAGAAATATTATGAAGTGTGTAATTTTGCCATTGAAAAATTGTCAGCAAAACTAATCAAAGTACTCCAAGATATTACAGAATAACTTGATTTTTTTTGTATTAAAGACTATAATAAACCCTGCTCCTCAAATAGAAAGACAACTTATGAATGATTCCCATGTTCTAAATCTTTAACTATTTACAATTTTTGTTCCATACCTATAAATTCAATAAAGGCTGTGAATAACTCTTCCCCAAAATTAGAAACCTGGTGGAATTTATATTCTTCAAAGGAGGCAGAACATTTAATATAAAAGAACTATTTCCTACAAAATTTAGACATCTCCTCCTGGATTTACAGTTTCCTTGATGGTGCTTATCTTAGGAAAGGAAAGCTGGAAGGTATGATTTCTGATCCCCCTTTTCACTTCATAGCCAGCACAAAAATGTGGAATAACTGTAAATTTAAATTTTCTTGGATTCAATCAAGAACTAGGCTCAGCTTCCAACTGGTTTTAGTTTTGCCCACATTTAATGAAAATAATAAAATGGAGTTTGATGGGTTACATGTGTAAGATTTGTTGTCTGTGAGAAATAGTGAAATAGTCCATGAAGAGAAGGAAGAATAGACAGTCAGCTAACATGCATTTATATGCCCCAAAATTCCATGTCAAAATTACATATGTTTTAGAAACTTTGAAGGTTTCCTTCCAGTTGTTTGATGATGGCAGAAAATATTATATACTGAGTAATCATACTTATTATGGCTCGAATTTAGTATGATTAGAGATACTAAAGATAGGTCATTTGGTATTGGCTCCAACACAGCTTCAAAGGACATTTACACACTACAGTTAAGAGTATTTGCAGTTGTTCAAATATGAGAAATTTTTATAGACTATTTCAGTATAAATATTGACTGTGAAGAAAATTAGGAATATTACTAAATTCCAATTCATAAAGCATCAGATTTCAGACTTACATTCTGCAGACTATAGATACAAATCAATATTAATTGATCTATCAATATTAGATAATGCTCTAATATATCTACTAGATAGATATATTAGATATATAAGTGCTCTCATTATTAATTAAAATCAAAACATTAAGGAAAAAACAAAAACAAACTGTTTCTAATGAAAGCCTAAAATCATTAAATGAATAATATATGTCACTGGAATTTTTTTACTTGTATGTTTGCTTATATTTATTTATCTATTATCAAGGTAGAGCAATTAAGATAGATGTAGAGGAAGGTGTCCAGAAAAATATAAAAACTTCATGGATATTGACAGCTCTAGCTGCTGAGTTTTGGAAATTGACTGTATGGAAAAGAGAGGTAATATACCATGGCACATTGGAAAAATAAGAGTCTTAGCTATTTAAGGAAAAGGAAATAATTTGGAGATAAATACTTATTCTCCAGAAGGCCAACTGTACTCTCAGATTTTTTTGAAAGCAGGAATCCTGTTTGCATTTTGCAGGTCTATGGAATTTTCCAGATTATGCAACAATATGTTGAGTTACTGTTATTACAATAAATCTAGCAGTTGGAGAGTTCATCTAGGGCATTTGTGGAGTCAAGTCAACACTACCTAAACCAACATATTACTAAATTTTTGAGCGTCTTTTGAAGAGTCCTGCCTCAGAGAGGGAAATTAGCCTGAATGTTTCTTTCCAATGGAACAGCAGATGAAGAAAAGCAGAGTGCTTAATGGCAGTCCCATGGAAGTCACTGATTTCTTATTCCAAAATAAGGAATACCAGTCTGGACCTTCAACCAGTGGCTACATTCACTGACATTTCCACTCTTCCCTGAGTTCCATGGGACTCAACATCAAACAACTGGCCTCTCCTAGTTGTTTTGGAGAAATAAATATCTCAGCATGTGCCTGTCATGTTGTTTTCTGTTCCCATCTATTTTCATCCAATACACTTCATTATGAGAAAAACTAGTACTTTAAATTTTAAGATTTCTTTGCTACCTTATGATAGGTTTTATACTGGAAAATACTGGGATATCCTGCTTATAAAATATTGTCTGCTATCTGGAATCAAGCTGACAGTTTTGGAAATAGCAGCCAGTAACTAGCATATATTTTCTACTTGTCAGATGCAGTTTTAGGATAACTTAATGATGAGATTTAATTGTGCAATACCAACTATTTCTGTCTCAATTTGCTGAAATAAACCTGGAGTCGTAGTGCTTCTGTGTGCAATAGTTAATAGGTATGGTACTCTGAATTTATCTGGTGGGCAGGCAGCTCCCTAAAGTGAGATAGATTGATAATTATTTTAATGTCATTCTTTCGTTTCTTAGAAGCCTTCTGCAGTCTAATTAGGATGACAAATAAGGAAAGGCCATAGTAGAAAGACATCCATATGCAAAGGTAATTGTTGATAAGAAAGCTGAAAGCAATTGGGTTCATATGGAAAAGTAATATTAAAAGGTAATTTTCACTAGCAAGTAAATAAAAGGTCTCATCTTTTCCATCCCAATAGAATTTTGCCAGTTACCTGACAAAACAGGTGAATAAAGAGTAGAGAACATTACATTACAGTAATGAAAAGCATGATCCAAGAGCATTAAAGATTGTATTGAATGGCCTTAATATCAGTACAGTTCTCGTTTTTGGTGATGGAGGTGTTTTATTTGGGCACCAAAGTCCTGATAATGGACAGAGGCACTTGCAACTTGCTGAATTTACAGTTAATTCTCCAACCTGAAAATGACTGCCAATGCCTCACTTAGAGAAGTGGATTTGTGCTATAAGTTCTTGTCTAAAAATCACTTTCCAATCCCCAGTCAGAATGAAGCCTATCTTTTTAACCGCTTGACCTTATCCTGTCATGGCTTCACACCAGCCAGCCACCAAGCCCCATTGTTGGTTGGGAGTGAATGTTGCCATTCACTCCCAACCAGTGGGACTGGGGAGAGAGTGGGAAGGGTAAAAGGTAGAAAAGTTGCTGGTTGAGATAAAGTGAGTTTAATACAGAAAGCAAAAGCATTGCACACAAGAAAAGCAAAAGAAGGCATTAATTGCCTGTTTCCCCTGGCCAGGCAGGTGTTCAGACATCTCCAGTGGGGCCCATCATGCCCAATGGGAGACAGGAAGACAAACACCATCACTCCAAATGCCCCCTGCTTCCTCCTTCCCCTCACTTTATATACTGAGCATGATGTCACATGGTCTGGAATATCCCTTTGGTCAGTTTGGGGTCACCTGTCTGGGCTGTGTCTCCTCCCATCCTCCCAGGCACCCTCAACTTCCTCTAGTGCGGCAGCATAAAAAGCAGAAAAGGCCTTGGCTCTGTGTAAGCCCTGCTCAGCAATAACAAAAACATCTCTTTGTTATCAACCCTGTGTTCAGCACAAATCCAAAACAGCCCCATAACACCCTCTGGAAAGAAAATTAACCCAGGCAAAACCAGCACAAGCCCACAGGAAAAAAATTCACAGTACTCATTAATCCTACTTCAACTAATGTGGGTGCTCAGTAGACTGTTTTGTGTGCTGTAGGTCTCCTTGTGGAGCAGAGAACATGTTAAAGAACATGACTGTAATTCACTGCAAGTATTGACTGCAATTGACTCATTAAGAAGGAATCAATTGCTCTGAAGTATATAAATTTGAAAGTGGGAATGAAATGTCAGTAGAGATAGGGTTTTGGTATTCATGAAAGACATCTAATAATAGGTTCTGAAGATTGAAACTAAAATGTTTTGCACTAGAAAAAGACTGGTTCATTCTCAATGCCCCTGATTTCTATCTACTGCTGCTATCTTTTTCTTTACTACACATTCTGCATTCCTTTTCAGTAAACATGATTGTTATACTTTGTACTACCTAGCACTATTTTGACATATTTACAGTACTGTAAATGTCTTGCTCCTTTAAACTCCTTATAAACCCTTACCATTAAATATTTTTGTTATTTTTTTTATTCACAACATGAAATGAAACACTTCATGAATATTTGAGAATTTTAAATTAAGCCGTTCAGCAACCCCCCACTCTGTACTTCATATTCCATGTAAATTGAACATATAATGAAGGGAAATATCATTAAAGTGTATTAACTTAATTACAAAGTACTAGTTTAAATTATTATGAAATGAAAATTGGGAGAAAGAAATTTCTGGCAAGAAATGACATGAACTTTTTCTGTCCAAGAGATATTTTCTAAATAATTTCTGAAATGTTTTACTTCCATGTTTTGAGAACTTTGATTCTAGCGTCTATATGTTTCTACACGGAAGCACTAAATTTTTTTGTACATTACTACTAGAAAATCAAAGGTCTTTTAAGTAAAATACATGCTTAAGCTATAAAATCTGTTTTGTCATACCTTTCATTTTGATGAAAGCCTGTTTCTAGGGAAAAAAAATATTTTGGCATTTCCAAGTTAACTTTAGAGCCTTTGTAGTAAGACTTCCTAAGGAAAAATTAATCCCATTCCTCACCACCTTAAAATAGACGTGCTTATCAGTGCTTTCTTGTTCAGTTAATTAGCCTCCAATTCAATTATTGACCTACACTCTTTATGCCAGAAGTTGTCTGGGCTGTGGAAGGCTGCACAGGGGTTGTTCACACACATCTAGCCATGATTCTAAGGCCTTGTCATCTTCAAAAAGAAAGGGAAGAACTAATCCTCAGGGGTTTAAGTCTGATAGTGGACACAGAGGTTTGGTCTACATGTGACTGACTGCTAAATGCTTCAGGGTAACCAATGGAAAACACTGAATTTTTCCAATAGTCATCCAGTGATGGATGGGATGACATAGTTATGCAAAACCAGATTTGTTTGCATAGGTAGAAAGATTTACAGATTTTATCCAGCACCACTAGTCTGTAGAAGCTACAAATATCACCACAGACACACAGCAGACACCTGACAAAGCATCTCTTTAACCTTAAAAAGACATCTCCTGGGGATATAGAAAGGAATTCCAGGAAAGTGAGTGCCTAGAAAGAGAATTAATGTTAGACATCCATCTTATGAAATATTTGGAATTTTAGATTTTTCATGTTTTATTTCATCCAATCAAATTAAGATGGTTACTCTCATGGCAGAATGAATGATGTTTGCCTCTAATACAAATCTATATTTATAGTATTTAACTTCATCCCAATTCTCTCATTCAGTTCCTATAGGTTCCGTATCTAACATTTTCATTCTCTTCTGTCAAGGCAAGGCCTTCCAGCTTCGTATCATCAGTAAATTTAATTTACACCATCCTTCTTCTTGTGTGCCAAGATGACTAATAAAATTACTTAACATTTATTCTAAGTAATTTTTATGCTAAGAATCTTTAATCTAAGAATCTTTATGCTAAGATTCCCGCAGCCTGATACTCTCCCCTTTCAACATAACCACTTGTATGTCTAATTCATCCATCTCCTTAAAACCTTACCATTAATGTGCCAATCAGTGTTTTCTCCACTTCAGTTAATTTCTCCCTTATGACTATTAGTACTTTTGGGTTACTACTGCGGAACACTGAAGAACCATGCACGGAAGTGCACAGCCTTAGTAGCATCTGCTTTTCCGTAGTCATACCCATGACTGAGTCATTCTCATCAACTCTGACTTTTTTCATGGAGAACTGATTTGTAAAACACAGTATAAGTCCAGACCTATAGAATATTATGTGGGCAGCTCTAGTACACACAATTATGTGTAATTTCTATGATTTGTTTTCTTGTTTTTCAAACGGCATCAAATCTAACTGCCATAAGTATAATAGATTTCTGTATGCTTAAATTATTATTTTGGAACAAAATAAACCAATATACATCTTGGAGAACCACTCCATACTTTATAACTTTTATCTTGGGATTTTGGAGCTGCTATAAAATAGCTGGTGTTAAAATGTTCTGCACCTTCAACCAGTAAGACTATAATCCATGTTTTTATTAGCTGACAGCTTGCCTATGTTCATGTGTAGTTACAATGAATTGCTCAGAGGATTGCAAGTAGAACAAAGTCGTAGACGTGAATCCCCAGCTATGTTTTTCTACCTACAGCATCATTTTGTTTGCTTCAGGCACATTTTCAATATAGTCAAATCAAAAAGCTGAGATATTTCCTTGAAATTTTGCTGTAAATATTTATATTCTTTCATTTTGGTTCTTTTAGACTTTATGAGGTCACAAAAATCAGTTTATCTCTATCTGAACAAACTACAACAAAAAGTCTTGTGCAATGTTGTGCAAGTCAAAAATGTATAATAAAACATCTATGTCTTGAAAAGATGGCTTTTTTTTTTCAAACTGAGGAGTGAGACCTCTTGAAGATACTAAATGGGAATAATGTTTATATGAGACATAGAAAATTTGTATTTACTTTCCTTTTCCTGACCTTTTTAGAAATAATGGATTTATACAAACTTAGTTCAGAATCGCCATTAGGCTGCTGCTACAATAGGCTTCCATAACATTGTAATAGCAATACTTTTTCCTGAATCTCTGTATGCTAAATATATTTGGGATGGATAAGAACATCTTCTACCCTAACTCAGCAGTTATGATTTTCATCCCAGATATGCCAGCAGCCTAAACTGTTGACAATTTTTATGGTCCATGCATTTTCGTTTTGACTTTGGACATAGATGTTTGTAGGCTTGCTTACAAAACTTACAACCTTTCTGATTTGACATTTAGGTATAAACTCAGAACTGGACCAATGATCATCTTATTGCATTATTATCACGTTGTTAGACTTTGGTTATCTCACCATAACTCTCCAGATTGGGGCACTGTAACTATACATTATTTACAGTCTGGGTTTTAAACAAACACATAGGTTATAATATGAAGACTACACAAGGAAGTGAAACCCCCACTCAGTTCTTTCCAATCTAGATAGAAATTTCTTATCCATCAGAAGTGCAGCAGGTATTTTAGTCCCTTTTGTCATATGGTGCAATTAGGCCTTTCAACTTCTACACTGTATTTTCAGGAAGGAAAAATAAAAGGCACTGTCTTAAAATACTTTCAAACACTGATCTGGAAATCTAAAGAAAATGGGACAGATGAGCTCTTTTTTTTTTTTTTTTTTTAATTTTGTCTGCTTAGGATATTCTCATCTGCCGGATAAGATGTTCAGAGTACCCAGGCAGGTATCTCCAGCGTGACTATTTTAAAACCTTGGCATAGGTAGTAAGATACTGAACTGAAATCTGTTAAAAATTCATGGAACTCAGTAATATAATTTTTAATTTTTTTTGGAGGGGCTGCATTAGAGCATTTGATTTTTTCCTCTAACCTATTCACTAGATAATGGTTTTAAGGTTGTCTGGGGTTTTTTTCTGTTTAACTCAGTGTCTATATCTGACAACTATTAACTCTGAAGAAGCCACTGGAGTAAACAAATGAGAAAATAATTTCACACTCTAATATATAAATATATATATATTTTTTTAATTTTTTTACTTTAAGAAGTCTTTTAATTATCTTACTTTGGATTTATTATATTTTTTTATGTTTATACCATAGATCTTCAGATTTCATAGAAGATCACTCCAGGATAGAAGAATATCTATTCAGCAGATCTTCCTTTCATATCCTGAAATCTGAACTCTCACCTTTTTTAACTTAAAGAAATGAAGACTCAAAAGAGATGGTTTGGTGGTGGGTCAGAAGTGAGGGTGTAATCAGGTCCTCAAGTGCATCTTTTTCTAACTTTATTGGAAAATTAAAAAACAGAGGGTCATGTAGTTAAGACATTTAAAAAATTGTATTTAAGCCCCAGTGCATCTGATTAAAGTTCACTACATGTGAAACTGTAGATGAACACAAGAACTGACAAAGAGCAATGCACCAACTGCCAGAACAGCACTTAGATGAAAATGTACAAAATAATGAGTATGTTTTTCAGTACCTCTGACTGGATGCTCAAAGCAAAGCTAAAGTCAATGCACCTTACAATTTATCACTACGGGCACGTATTAAACACCAATTTCAAGCATTTCATGTATTGAACTAGTTTCTCTCCTGAAGCTGCTGTTCATGGAGTATAGTAGAATGAAATGAGTGTACTTAGGGAAGTGATCCTGAAAGTCTGCATGTCACTACACACAAGATTTCTTAAAATGCATTTTGAAAACCTGTGAAAATTACATCTACATATTCAGTGTCTATGTACACTCACCTCAAGGCAGGCTGCCTCTACAAAATACTATCCAGCCTGCCATCAGCAAGGTTTAAATCTTCTGGGACGAAAAAATGTCCACTGAGCTGTAGTGAATAATTTTATATTTACCCCAGAAGATTAATTTCCCTCACACAGATTGTGTTTTATTCTCAGCATTTATTTAGCAGGTTCATTTGAAAGTTTTAGAAATTCTGTTCATAAGGGAATATAAGAAAAGACTAATAGGCCTTCTTCTTGTTTTTTCTAGAAAAAATCTAGACAAAAAAAAAGACAGTCTAATTCATGGAGTACTACATATCAAAAAGTGAAATTTTGCTTTTGTTGTGTAATTTCAGGAGCAAGACCTTAATTACCTCCAATGCTCTTGGACATTCATTGGACATTTTTATTGACACATTAAGTGAATGTTGAATCCTTGACTTAAAAACCAATGTAATAACCTGAAAGACAAAGAGATTTGGAAAACAAACTTTTAAATTTACCCTGTAATCAGTCACAGACGCTGAAGACATTAAACATGCACATGACAATTTTAACACATACGATGAAAATGGCAAAAAAACTGTGATATGGAAAATATTGCAGATCTCAAGTCAAAAATAATTTAAAGAGTTGGAATTTATGTTTCTGCTACTTTGTCTGCTTTCGTATTAAGAGATATCTTAATTTCCTTGATGCAGTTTTCCATGCTGGCAATCAAGATGGCTTGAGACAAAGCTCCAGAAGAACCATTAGCAAAACATGAGCTTGCCAGTATTTCAGTCCTGAAAAGCCAGACACAGTTGCCTACTTGCATTTGACTATCATTTAATTCCAAAATTAACTCTGCTTTTCTGTGCACTTTACAGAGAGTTGGCAATTTGGCTTACTCAAGTCCTCTTTTGGGGAAGAACTTAAATAAATTGAATGCAGAAACACTTTTTTTTAAAATAATTGGGATCTGATTTTGGATCTTTATGATGGTTTTTCATCAACCTCCAAACATGCTCTTTTCTCTGTGCTTCATCTACAAAATCACAACTTTAAAATGCCAAAAAATTGGTATTAATTGAACAGCCACAATCAAGGTCTAAGAGAAGAACAGAGGATGCTTGTAATACTTGTGTGAAAGACTATTTCAGGCCAAAGTGTTTCCTTGTTTCCAAGTCATATTCCCTGTGCTGAAACACACAAGAGGACCCACTGAATCAATGGCATAACTAACACATAGCTGAGGACATGGAAACACTGAATTTGCTCCAAAAAAAGTACAGAATCAGCAATACATAGGTTAAGCTGGAGCTGTAGTTGCAAACTTCAGTGTCTTTCAAGGTGAGCACAATTTTTCCATGGTCAAGCAGATCAAAAGATGCTCACTGGGAGAATAAATGATGTACCCCCTCAGTCTCAGTTACAAGCACAGCTAATGACAATCCTACAAAGGTCTCTTTCAGAGTTGTAATTAGCTCTGAACTCAACCAGAGCCTTGTGGCATTTCTCAGACAATTTTAAGAGATACAGCCTCTAAACAGACTTCAGGAAAGTAAAACAAGCAATGTGTTCACAAATGGATTCCAAATTTTAGGAGCTTGCAGCATAGGAACCGAGCTCACAGCGGTTTTGAAGATTCTGTCATTTAGCATCCTAATTTTATATCTAAGGAAAGCATCTAATATATTTAGGGTTTGGGGTTTTCTTTTACATCATAAAAGTGAAATATATTTTACATGTGGTGGTTTGTTTGTTTTTTTAACTGATTTAGAAGAAAACAAGGTAAACTATATCACTTTCAAGAACGTGACTTTTGCCCCACAAATAAGGAGAGTCTGAATCAGATCGCTGTTGACTCTTAAGCCTGCTTGCAAGCTCCCCGAGTGATTTCATCAATACACACCACGGAGCAATCTCTGGATGCACTACTTGGATGCAGTTCACTTTTCCAGTCTCCAGAGGTCTCTGCATATCACGGTTTAGCTTCGTGACAGCTCGGCAGGAAACGCATTTTGACGGAGAGGCTGAAGAGTTCCGTGGGAAGGGCTGCTGGAACCAGGTCTCACTCTGACAGCGCTGTCCTGAGAATTTAGATCTCCTTGGAATTTATAGAGACCAAAGGGAGGGAGGGAGATTTTTACTGCAGCATTAGCTGACACCAGCATTGCACAAGCAGGAACATTTTGTCCTTAGAATTCAGATAATCACAGCTGTTAGCATTCACCTAGAAGCAGTGCAATGCGGTGATGTTAAAGGATGGCTGTTAAGCCCTGCTGCCAGAAATATTACCTTTTTAAATATTACCTTTTTTACTCTGACCTCAGTCACACCTGTGTTGGTTTCCTTTTTTTTTTTTCCCCTTCTTTCATGGTTGATGATTTTTTTTTTTCCCTCAAAAAGATATTTTTTACTTAAATTATTATGATTTAGCTAACAATTGGTTTACAGCAATTTGAATGTAGATGCAGTTTTTGGATAGGTTATATCATCCACCTATACATTGCTTTCAACTTATAGACATCTGCTTCCTGGCTCCTGACTATATCATTCCCGAGTGACCCTCTACTATTATTTGTATTTACAATATATTGAACATATAAAAAGTCTTTTATATATATATATATATATATATATATATATATATATATATATATATACACACCTATTTTTATGGAAAAAATATATATAAATAGAGGAAGAAGAGATTCTGAAAATAGAAATAAAACATTAAATCCAAGGAAAAATAAAAATCAATGAAATCAACTGCTTCTTCTACGTGAAAGGATAGGAGGTCCCTGCCAAGTGTAGGGTATTGGAAATAGATGATCATTAAGATTCTTCAAGCACAGGCCATTCTGTGATTCTATGGTCTCCTCCATACCTCACACCAACTTTAGATTCAGGATCTAGTCTTGGCTATTGGACTGATTAAACTAAATAGATAAAAAAATAAATATGATAGGATGAGATATGGGCACACTCAAGGACATTTGTTTTTCTTGAGACCTTTTTATGGCATTTTGGCCTTCATAGCCAGTCATATTATCAGAGAAGTAACATAGCAGAACAGGTACTTGCTATGGCAGCCAAATTCAAACAGCAAAAATAGCTTTGTTGAAGACAACGCTTCTTAAAAGGTGGAGTTTGATTCCATTATTTTTCACATACCACAACCATTAGAAAGAGAAGGAAAAATTAGGTGACCCTACTGTTCTACTGTAGTTTGAAGAACATTAATAGATTTATAAATAATATATTTTTGTTACAGTGGCAATAGTTCTTTGAGGTGTCTTTTGAACTCTATATTGCTGCTTAGACCCTAGTTTTGCTCTTTACTGAGCTATGTGCAGAAGATTAAATTCTCCCAGTAAACTACGTGTG
The DNA here is from genome assembly GCF_017590055.1 of Onychostruthus taczanowskii. Taxonomy (NCBI): domain Eukaryota; kingdom Metazoa; phylum Chordata; class Aves; order Passeriformes; family Passeridae; genus Onychostruthus; species Onychostruthus taczanowskii. The sequence continues at coordinate 9,140,911 of NW_024501237.1, read as the reverse complement.
CCTGTTCTCTTAGATTCCCCTTTGGTCCTAGGAAGCAAGAGAGAAGTAAAATAATGCAATAATGGATTACAGAAGAGAGAAAGGCACATCTTTTAGTAGCTGTAGTTTAATGACACACAGACATTCTTTACTCTGGGAATTAGAGATGCGCTTTTCTCTTTGAGTAACGTAAAACAAGTCAAGTCTTGGTTTGTTCTATAAAAACTATGACTAGCACCTGTTTCCTTATAATTTTACTGCTCTATCCCTCTGATCATCTTTGTGGACTCACTGCAACAGCTCCATGTCTTTCCTGTACTTGAAACCCCAGTGGATGCAGAACTCCAGGGGCAAGTTATGAGAGCAGAGCAGAGAGGCAGAATCCCCAGCTTTGCCCTGCTTGCCACACTGCTCTGGATGCAGCCCAGGATGTGTTTGGCTTTCTGGGCTTTAAGTGCACATGGCCAGCTAATATACAGCCTCTCCTCCACCAGCACCCCCATGTTCTTCTGGGCAGGGCTGCTCTCCATATGCTCATCCCCCAGATGGGACTGACACCAGGGGTTGGTTGTCCTGATCCAGGTGTACCACCAGCACTTGGTTTTGTTAAACCTCATGAGATTCCCATGGGCACTTCTCAAGCTTGTTCGGGTCTGTTTGGATGCACCCCATTCTTCAGTGTGTCAGCAGCACCACCCATATGTGTGTACACCTGGTTTCTTGAAGAGATTAATACAACTGATACATTTAAAGAGATATTGTCCATCTCTGCACCGCTGCTATATCAATTTCTTTGTGCAAGGATTGTCTGTTACTAAGGCTGCAGAGGATTACTAGTATAAATCTTTGGGAGTTTACACACAGTAGAAACAGTTTTACGCTTCCTCTTGTAGGAATCCTTCAATAATCACAAGTGTTCAGTCTTCATGAGTGATTCATTAATCTAGGGATTTTTGGCGGGGTGCTTGTTTTTCCTTTACATTCAGATATAATTTGTAAATTATACAGTATAATTGAAAGTAATAAAATATGGATTAAATTTAAAAATTCTATACATAGGTCATTAGCAGTATTTAGATTGTGAATTTTATTATTTGGCTGAGGAAGTAATTCAAGAGGTCCAAGACTACCAGTCTCATATTTTGTCCAGTTCCAGGTGTAAAAAATATTTCCTGTAGGGATTTTCCATTGTCCATTTATATCAGTGAAATATAAACACTCATATGACTGTAAGAAAATGTTATTTTGCTGCAATAGGACACGAAATAATGACACACACACTGGAACTTCTAAGGGTAAAAAGAAGGGTAGTTTATTTCTCAACCTCAATATATATATAATTTGAAAAGTGACCCTGGATTGGAGAATGAAATTGCTACCTCTCCAATGACACTGGTCAAACCAACAGTTCATCAAATTTCTCCTCCTCCAGAAAGGAATGTAAAACAATCATTATTTATGTGAAAAGTGCATGAGAAAATTCCATTACGAAAACATAAACATCAGAGAAGAACTTAGAAGAACAGGACGACATTATTTAAAGGAAAAATAAATAGTAGTAAAGACTTATGTGTTAAGAAGTTGATTATATGACTGTTTATACACTTTGATAACTAGGAGTCAGATATAATCCAAGTTCCATAGTCTTTTGTTCCAAAGAATTAATGTCAATAAAGAATTGTACGTCTTTGCTACTCAGCAGAAATTTCTGTCAAAATTCTATTGAGGAGTTGATAAGTTACTTAGAATATATTTAGTTTTGAAGGAGAATAAAGCACTGTAAGTAGTCTAAGGCTCTTCTGAAGAAAGATAAAACCATATTTGCAAAATTGATTTTTATTTATTTGAGTTCCTGATGGAGTTCCTAATGTTCTTATTTCACCTGGGGTTTTCTTTTGTCTTGGTTTGTTTTGGTTTTTTAAACAAATAGTTACATTCAGTGTTATAAAATGTTGTCCCATATTGCCAGTGGTGTCTCTTCAGAAATAATAAATAGTTTTTAGTTCTCACATTTTATAGCAGCACTAAGTTTCTCTGTCTTTGATCAGAGGATATATTTAAAGGTGAGGAAAATCCTGCATCCTATGTATCGTGAATGGCATTGGCAAAATTCTCAACAGTAGACAAGAACTTTAGAGTTTGTACACCATGTTTAATATTTAATAAAATTATTTGATACATCGTTTTTGAAGTTTTCTCTCATAGAGAGCAATTGACTGTTATACCTTAAGTGAATAATAAAAAAATTATAAAAATTATGTTTTTAGTACTGACCTACTGTAGAAACTTCATAATTCAAAAATCTTCTAAATTCTTCACCTTGGATGGTGTAAATATATATTTCATTAGTGGATAAATATGGCTCGTTCACATATTTATCTTTACACAAAAATATACTTAATTTACAACAGAAAGAGATTTCCCTGTTCATTAATTTTTTGTACTATTCAAGTAAAAAATCCCACAAGATTTTTGTTTGTTTATAAGTGTGTAATAAGGAAACCAATCAAGCATTTCCTAGAATTCTTGGTACTCCAGGATTTTCCTGGTTTTCCTCTGGCATGGCCCCAGCAATAGTAGCCTCCTACCATTAGAGGGAGCCACAAGCACTTGTTCTGAAATTCCTAAGTTTGTAAAGAATTCTTTCACCACTACAGTAGTTTAATAACACACTGAAAAGCTTCATCACACTAATAAAGACAATCTCTAAAAAATAATGGCCTATTCCTTATGATGCAGCATAGCCATGCTTCTTTTGAAGTATTAAAGATCCTGTTTAAGCTTACAGCATGTTGTGTTTGCTGCTTATTTTAATATTTTTATAATAAGTAATATATTTATTTTATAAAGCTGCCACATATGCAGTTTATTTTTCTAATGACATATATAAAAACCATGAGTTAAGTACTAATTAAATATTTTTTAATGTTTGAATTAAAATCACATTCTTCTTCAACATCTTAACTGTACACTTACAGTAGAAATAGGAAGAAAGTAATATAGAAAAAGGTATTATGTTTGGATTTTTTTTAAATATAATTTTATTCATACACCAAGATGGTATCTCAATGATGATTTTACCTTTTGTATGGTTATCCAGTGATATGGGAACAAAATAGATCATCACTGGCTATATTGTCAAATAAAATACTAAGTTCTCCCTAGGTTCTGCAGCAGTAAGATCCATTGAGGATCCACATAGCCCCCTTCCAGATCTCAGAAATGTTTTCATATTTTTTGTCTTCGACTACAGTTTTAATTACATCTAAGAAACACATAAAGGGCCAAGAAAAACAGAAAATATGTTAATTTTTGTCTTCCACATCACCAAGCTAAGATTACAACATTAAAAATCTCAAATTACTCAAATTGTCTTAACCAAATTCCCTCTGTTCTTAAAGGAGTCCTTTTTCTTCTTGCTGAATAGATCTTCTGAAGTTCTGGGTTGGCTGCATCAGAAAATCAGAGCAACACAGACCTTCCACTTATTTAATTAGTCTTGACCTTTTATTTGCTTTTGAAGGGGGTTTCTATTCAGTAAAAGGAGTAGCTTCTGACAATTCTGGGTGCAAATGTTGGTACTTCCAGGATTAGCCAAGTAGTCTATAGGAGAAATTTTCACTGCAATCAGGTGACAACTATTATTTTGCAGCATTCCAGGTTCAATGGCATGAAATGGATGTGTTGTTTTCTTCTTTCTGTTTGGCATATTCCAAGAAGCTAAGTTGTTTTCTCTCTCTGCCTAACTTGCCAGCAAAATATTGTGTGTCTTCTCACAGACACCATCTGTGAGAATAAACTGTCACTGTCCTTGATGTGCTTTGAGACAGGCAATATGCAAACTACCAACACATGCAAGATTGTTTATAATTACTGTCTCTGCTTTTCATCAGGTCTCACTCTTACAAAATGCTTTGGTTTAAAGAAGTAGCCTAAATAGGAAGATTTAGCAAGGAAGTTCAGGACTGTAAAATTTTCATGTGTCATATTCTTAGCATTTCACCCAACTCATTTAGGAAAACTCTTGGAATCATAGGATAATTCCATCTGGAAGGAACCTTGAGAAGTGTCTAATCCAACCTTCTGTTCACAGCAAGAATATCTTTGAGGTCAGAACAAGTTGCTGAGGGCTTTATCTTGTCTTTGCATTGTAAACCCCAGAGGGTAGAGACTGTACAAGACCTCTGGGCTGCCTGCTGCACTGCTTGACTGTACCCAAGGAAGGAAAGCCATGAGATGATGCATGCAAAAGCAATTCAACTCTCTTTCAATATGTTGGAATTACATATTCAAGCAACTCAACTTTTCTGATCTGCTGGGTTGGTTTTTTTTTTCATATGGCATTTAAAAAACTTCTAGAAGACATTCTGTAAGAATTTTCCAAATCTTTGAGGATAAAGACCAAGATATTTTTTGAGGTTCCTGAAGAAGAAGCTTTTCCTGTTCAGAAACTTTCTGAGTGAATCTTGGTGCAGTACTATGAACCAATATTTGAATACGAAAAAATTGCCAACCAAATATGTAAAGAAAAAGGTCAAAACATTACTCCCAAGTGGTTGATGGCCACACTCAATGACTAACCTGAATGACTCAGCATCATAGCATATCCTGAGTTGGAAAGGATCCCCAAGGAACTGAACTCCAGCACAGGACTATTCCAAGAATCACAGCAAATTCCTTGAAGTATTATCCAAGTGCTTTTTGAACTCTTGCAGACCTGGTGCTGTGACTTCTTCCCTGGGGATCTTAATCACTTGAGCTACACCTACTGTGATTCTCAGGGTTTTTTGAATCTAAGTAATCTTTGAATCAAGATAAGTTAACAAACTAACAAACAAAAGCGAGAATGGATATTCAAAGTTATTTAAGTGATCTACCATAGACCAGGATTATAATCTTGCACCAGAGTTTTCTGTAACAAGGTCCATAATTCCATACCAGAATAACAGTGCAGCACAGCACTAATAAATAACAATGGTTATTTATCCAGTATGCAGGATAAAAAATCAGGTTATTTGTGAGATAACTAGTAAAATTTTGTAGGAGGAAAATCAGGACTATGTATTCGTCTCATTTTTAAAAATTTTACAGTCGTTTTTATAACATCTCTCCAAAAAAGATTACATTAACAATCTAATGCCTGAACTAATTGAGAGTCTGAATTTTTTTATGTCTCTGTACAAAAGGTATCACCATATTTTCAAGATATGTAACAAGAGAGACTTCAGAAAGAGACATGACTAAGAAACATGAAAAAAGCTGCAGACCAATTACATGGAAAACAGACAAAACATCTACCTAAACTCCATAAAGAAGGCTCTGTATTTACATTTAACCTTGCAGAATTTTTCCAAGAAACAAGTGAGGTAAGACATTGATTTATAAAGTGTTGTATTGCTTTTTGATATATAACCACACTCCAAACAGCCTGATACGTATTTGAGAGGTCTTTTGAATGTCTTGGAAAGGATGCACCTTATAAACTTGAACTACTCTGTAAAAGTTCAAGGCTGACCATTTAAGGTATAGAATGGTGACTAAAATCTATTTTGAAAGCACACTGAGTGCTTTGCATTCAGTTATTCATACATTATAATGGAGATTTATCTTATCCATCAATTTTCAGTCCAGGGCCTCAGTCGGCATCCAATTCAGGGTTTGGTGATCTTCCACACAGCTTTTGTAATACAGTCTTGCTATAATAGGTAGAAGTCCTTCATGAAGGTGTTTGAGCCACAAACTATATCACTTTTAGTCTCTGACAGTCCAACACACTAAAATAATCTATATTCCGTTGATTTTCTCCTTGCCTCCTCAAATCTAACATTTTAGACCTGTGTGTACTAAAGAAAAATCTTTGATGTCAAAGGCACCTGGTTTTCTACTAGTGTGTGATATTTGAAGATGTTTTAACAATGTTAATTACATCGTAATGTCTGCTATTTTTTAAAAAGTCAATACAACTTCCAAAGAGGACACAGTTTGCAAGCCAATGACCAATTGCTATAATCTATTTATTCAATATTGCATGACAACACACTGTGGTTACATGGAGGCATAAAAGCTTTTGGCAAATTATTTCTTTAATAATTTAAAGGTTTTTCAAACTGCTATATCAAAGTGGTACCTCTGAGTATATAAATTTTAAAAAGTAAGATAATTAAAACATGCTTAACTAATAATATTGTTTCTCAGACTGAATCTCTTTTGAATGAACCCATTCAAAGCAAAAAAAAAAAAATTAATTAAGAGTCGTTCTTTGTCATATTATTACTTTCCCGCAGGACTTATTTAATTTTAATTATGTTATAATGTGCTTAATAGCAAGAGCTGTGTTTTAATGAAAATCTTGTCAGAAAAAAATGCTTTAAGGGGGATCTTTGATTTCTTTATAATACCAAATATAGATATAGCATGTAATGCAGTTGTACTTTGTAGCCCTGAGCAAAATTATCTCTTACAATGCTGCTCATTTTCTTTCCATAAAATAATTTTGCTTTTGAAAGATTCACGCTGGTGTGCTTGTAAGAATTCTCTTATGCAGCTAAAGAGAAATGTTGTTGCAATGGTACATATATCCAAGAAGTTCCAAGTGCCTTTCAGTTGTCACTTCTCATGGTGTACCTTCCCCCCTATTTTCCAAACGTATGTCACTCTTATCTTCCATGGAGCATCAGAATCTCTGCTGCAACATAAGTGTCAGCAGAAAAACCCTCTAAAGACTCATTAGAAGCTATTTAGTATTAAGTGTCTTAGGTGTTTGGATTTTATGGTAGTGGAACAGGCTGAGAACATAAATAGAGAAGGGGAAGACACTCAATGCATCTTCTGCACCAGGGTGAGGAGACACAGGGGAAGCAAGGGTGGAGGCTGAGAACTTCTCCCAGCTGCAATTGTAAAAGCTACACAGGAAGAATTCTTCCACAAAACAACATTGCTGGAAAACCAAGCAGCTGGTTAAAGTCAGGGTTTGGTGGAACACAAAGGGACACACAATCAGTACCACTTTCCATCATGCACTGCAGCTGGACATAAGAAGAGATGAGCTGGAGGACATGACATTGGATGATGGAGATCTAAGCTCCCCAGTTTATGCAGAGGGCCTCTAACAATGGGCAAAAAATCTTCAATGAATGATGGTACTCTGTCTCTCCTACCTTACAAGTTTTGTGTGCTTAAGTCAGATCTTCAAAAATTGCCATGAAGACACAGTGATTGTAACAGAGGAAAGAGAAAATTCTTAAGTATTGAAGAGCCTCAGTGGTGAAGCGGAGAAGTAAAATTTCATGTGTGTTTAGGAAACTTATGAACAGTTTTATCAGGGATGACATAAAAAGGAGATAAGCCTCAGGCACAAGCATGCACAAAAATAATAGATGAAGTAATGGACTGATAAAAACATTATGTATGAGAAAGTCATACTTCAGTACTGAACTAACCTGCCAACAGGATTTTTTCTTTGGGCCAAAACCTTAAAAAATATAATAAAAGCTCAAGCTATCTTCCCTTCTGCACCTTTCTGCTTTCCATATTCTCAATTCAGTTTGAAAAATAGAAATATGTTTGAAAAAATAGAAAATCTCAAAAAAAGGCAACCCCCTCAAAAAAATCCAAACCAACCAACCAACCAAAGTAGACAACATACATAACTTCTTTTTTATGTGGTTCTGTGTTTTTTCATTCCTTCTTCTCACACTGTTAACAAAAGAAAATGCACTGTTAAAAAAGAAAAAGAACCAAGACTTGTAGCTAGTAATTCCAGCAGCACAGTTAAAGATTAAGAAATTTAGCTATAGATTTTCACTAATGTAGATCCTTTCTTCTAAATGTGAATCAAATATAACATAGCTTCCTGTCAAGAACTTTGTAGACTAACGGCTTTTAGCAAAATCACTTGTCCTCCCTGACGAAGAATTCGCTAACAAGAGTAACTCCAAAATCTACATTTCCATTACACTGTTACACATCTCTTTAAGCTGGAAGGTGAAAAAATTATTCTAGTGAATTAGGCCAGAGACTTCCATATACCTATAAGGGAGATGCATTTGTATGGATGAAAGTATAGATTCTGACTTTTTTTCATCTCCCTCTAATTCTTTTCAATTTCCTTTCCTTGGATCTTCATTTCATCTTGATTCCCACCCTCAGGTCATGTATGTGTTTTGCACAGACCTTGTTGATAGCCCAGACTGGACTCAATGTGATTTAAATAATTAATAACTGAGCTATTCTTTTAACTCACCTTAAATGAATGAGACAAGATAAATCGTTTGCCTGAAGGAGCACACAGTGTTTAAAAATTTGTAAGCTGGAAATACAGATAGATTTTACTTGTGAGAAACCTACTTTTCAACCTTCTAGACTTCTGTGCTATTTGACATAACAAATTAGCAACTATGTTGACTATTGACTTGTCAACAATAATCTCAATGTTGTTGACAAGTAAATCTTTTGTGTGACAATATGACAAACATCTTTCAAAAATTCAAACATCTTTCAGAAAATTTGCTGATTGCTGAGATTTAACAGTGAGTACAGACCACCCCACCTGGCACTAATATGTCAACACCGAGGAGGCTCTGTTCTTGCAAATGTTTACTTTGATAAGGAACATGGTATCCAAGACATAAAATATTGCAATGTTGTCTTCACACCATTATTTACAAAATATTTAATTGGCTGGAAACTGTAGTACATTTATACTAAACACATTTATACTAAACACATATCTACATATAATAGGAATCCAGGCAGACATGTAGCATCTGAAGAGGTGTTGCTCCAAACCACAGTTGCACTGAAATAATTATATATATATTCTCTTTCCCAATCTCAATGATGATTACAAGGGGTTGCATACAGGAAAGTCCTACATTTTTCTAGTATCATATACCAAAGTGTTTCAGATATCTAAACTCTTGGTTTATTTTGAAAACATCTCATGTGGACATTTACAATATAGATACAAGAAAAAATAGAATATAAATGCTTTTTATAGAAAAATCTATAGAGCACTGGTACTAAATAGTTCCATTGTATCACTGCAAAATTTATATAGATTTTGTCTTCTTGCCTTCATTTCTTGATAGAAAATCCCTGCCAGTAAATAGCAAATGCCACACGGTATCTGATTTGGAATGTTATCAGTAAGCACAGTGCAGCCAGTGCTGAATTACTTCATCATTACTATCAAGATATGAGATGATACTATCATTCACTGTGCACTCAAATTATTCAGGCCAGTTGAATGTCATATTTCCCATTTGCAATATGCCCCTGGTCACTGTACAACTATTCCAATATTTATTTGCCCTATCTCTACATAGCCTGGCTCATTACATTAAAAAAAATCACAGTTTCTGTGTATCAGTCTCCTAAGTCCTTCTCTGACAAGCTGAAAGGTCCTACTAAAATAAATCAGAATTCTTCCCTGAATAAATAATTCATGTATGCATTGTGCATTGGTATCAAAGCAGATAAAGTAAATGCACACTATTGTCAAAGCAGTGTCTGGTATCAGCACAAAATATCAATAATATCAAGTAAAATGTAATTTACAGTGTTTGTAAAAGTTCTGTTTTTAAAGAAGCATCAGAACCCTACATCCTTCAACTCTGTAGCTTCTCTAATCATAAAAGCTGCATGCACCAACATAAGCCTAAATTGTGTTGAAATTTTAGAGCTTTCCTCAGGATTTTAATGTAGTTTACATAGCTATGCTGTAATTATTATTGTATAAACCATAAGAAAAAATTCAGATGCCTTTATAAAGATTTTGTAGCATTAAGATAGAGCATTTTATGATGGTACTTAAGGCATTCCAGAATGGCAAAATCAAGAATATTTAAGCTTCTAAAATCCTAGAAGTTATTAAGTGAAAATATATCAAACAAAGTAGTTAGGAATCAAGCTTATATCAAGCCAATCTCCTGACAGCTGATCTTTCTGCATATGCTGTGCATGCACAGTTGTTCTGTTCCAGTGGTTGATTTGTTTCTAGTCCCCCATATCCAAGGCTCAATTTTACTTTATGCTTCTTCAATTGAACTTTTCATAACAACTATTTCCAACAAGTTTTTTCCTCATTATCCTATTCAATACTTTTCTCATTGTAGCCCATGTACCTCCCTATTACCATTGCCACATAACTCCTAAGAGAAGTGTTAATCCTGAGTGCTCTGTATTTGTATGTATGTATATGTAACTATACAACCAAATGTGAAAAGAAATATTATATAGGTCATTAAACATTCATAGAAAATAAGAATCTATTTAAAACTGAGTGATGGCAATTTCCATAAACGATGAAAAGACAAAGGATTGAAAATCCATTTCCATGCCATAACCTGTACTTCTGTAATGCCTCATTTGTTACTGCATTTAAAACTACTGCCAGTTCACTGTCAGAAAGAGAAGCAGAATGCAATCCTGACATACCCTACATTGATAAAATCCATCCAAATTCAATCACAGTACTAATCACATTACATGCCAACAGCCAATGACATGTATCTAATACCAACAGCCAATGACATGTATCTAATACAGAGGTGCCACATACTAATAAAAACTGAAGGGCTAGTGAAGTGCTATCACGCCATTAGGCTAAAGGGGGTCTGCAGCCTTGTGAAAATCCAGATCCTTATGGCTCAATAATTGTCTAGCAGGGATGCTGAATCCTACCAGGATAGAGAGCATCACAGGCACTGGAAAATACATGAGCCCAAGGAACCAGATGGAATGCGTCTGAATGCATTTGTGTTAGGACAGACGGTCAATATTATTGTCACACCTTTCTCCATCATTTTTGAAACATCACGGTGATGGGGACAGGAAAAACATTGTACATGTCTTGGAGAAGGGCAAGAAAGTGGATTCCTAGATCTACAGGTGGATCACCCTCCACTTAATCCCCTGGATATCTACAGGGTAAATCTGAAAGAAATTTCTAAGCACATATAGTACAAAATGATGGTTCAGAACAGCCAATAAAATTATCAGCTTCAAATGTTGCCTGACTCCCATGATGAGATAAATGGGTTTATGGATATGGGGGATACAACAGACATATTTTTTACCATGACAACAGTGAGGCCTTGGCCACTGTCTTCCATACTATCTCTCTATACAAGTTGGTGATATGAAAATGAGCTGGATATTAGATATATCAGGAAGGCAATAAATAAATAAATACTGCAAAATTTAAGTCAGAAAAAAAAGCAAAAACCTCACAGTAAGTAGCTGTTTAGAGGATACCTTTGGAAAAACCATTTTTTATATTTATTTGCTTTAGCCCTAGGTTTGGACAATATGCTTCTATGCAATGAAATTTTATCTGCTTCTCCAGAAACAACTATAGGTCTTTTATCACACAGCCTCTCTTCTGCCTATTTCTAGAATTTTATTATTATAAGAAAGTCAATTTATAAAATCTAGTCTTAAAAATACTCTGTATTTTTATGTGTTATTAAACCATACCGCTGCATTTTCTGAACATTTAATGCAACACATAATCTTTACACAAAAGTGGCTTCACTTAAATACTTCAGTCTGGATTCCCGCTTTTCTATCTGCTTGACTATAGAAATGTCTGTCTTCAGCTTAACTAATATGTAAAATGGTACCAGTCAAATATTTCGGACTAATCTCTTAATCAGTTAAGTATGTGATATTGTCATTGTCAAAAAGAAGAATCTGAAAATCCATCTATTGAAATATCCTGGTTGCATTTAAATCACAGAATCAAAAGCTTAAATTAAAAAGTGAATCTACTTGAATGAAAACCGAGCCATAAAAAATGCATCTAAATCAGCAACAGAGTGAGTTAACAAAATACTCAATCTCACTAACAGGTTGCTACTCACAACAAGCTATTTTGAAAAACTGGTAAACAATGCATGTTGCTCAATCAGCAAACTATGCAATCAAGTTATGAATCTGTAAGAAACACAGACTACTGAAGACTACCACAGAAAAGGAAAAAAAAAAAAAACACCCTTAGTTAAAAGCATGGCATATTTCTTTTAAATTATATCTCTTTCCACGCTTTCAAATTTGCAACTGCAGGAAAAATAGTAACAATATGCCTGATCATTAAAACATATGAAAAATTGGAGTGTGAACTAGAAGTTGATGATACACTGCTGATGTTTTACTTTCTGATGTTCTTCCTTAGGCTGTCCTAAATGGAATTGCTGTCTGAGCTTTCAAACTCAAGGCAAATTAAAAGAGTGAATACTAGCCAAAGAGGCCTTCTTAAACCCTCTCATCATTCACAGGTCTAACTGACAAACTGTAATCAAAGTAATATGAAAATATTGTGAATTTCATTCCTGACCTTCAGAAAAGGAAAAGTTGAAAAAAAGAAAAAGAGAGCACAAGTCAGCAACTCAGCCCTTTTACTTGCAGGAGAGCAGAATGCATGCTCATTAGATGTAAAAACATTAATTTGGGAGATAAATGAAAAAGGCATTCTAAAGCAGCCTTATATTTAATTTCTGGATGCCTGAACTGACTACCAAGTCACTATCTTCATAGCTGTGAACCACATAAAATATGTGCTTGTCAGACACACAAATAAGAAACATGAGCAGAGGAACAGTGGGTTACTGAGGCCATAACATAAATAGAAAAACAGGCTTACTTGCTTTCTTAGGTAATGTCTTTATTGAGTAAAGCCTTTTCTCCACAGAAACAATTGTTTCCCAATAGAAAGAAATAAGTTTTACTACTCCTCTTCAGTTGTTTTCTAATTACAAATCCATGACTAGTGCATTGGCCACAAGTAGGGTTAATTATCCACGCTGGCATATTTACCTTGAATGTCAAAATTCTAAGCATTTTCTATGTGCTCTTATAATGCACAAACTCCTCTGAAATTAACTCTATGATACAAAACAAGACAGTTTTTTGTAGTATTATATCATTTCACTTTTTCTCAATAAATAAAAGCTGCACACATTATTTACCAAGAATACTGTTGTTAAATCACTCTAAAACAAAGGTATTCAGATATTCATTAGGGTACTGATAGTGATAGTGATACTTAAGCAATGATTGACAAAAAATAGACACCCAATTTGATAGCTAAGAAAACACTTTTAATCCAGCCTCCAAGTCTGAAATAATGTCCTCTTTATACTGGTAAGTATTTAGCAACAACTGCAATTTATCATTCAACTGCAAAACATTTCAAAACATATCAGGAACCTGGAAAAAGTCCCTTGATGTAATTTGCCTGCTAGTGAGATTACCTTGTACCACAAAAAAAAAGCTTTAAGAACTCTATTATTGATAGCAAGTAGGCTGGGAATGTCTTTGAGCTACCAAAGCACCTTTTTTGATCAGCTCCTCTTGAGATTATAATTTTTCATATTTCTCTTGTTGTTCATGATCTTCAGCAAAAATGTGCCCCATTCCAGAAGATCAGTAAGGGAAGCACAAGGCCAGTTACTGCTGTAGGAGCTGGAGCTCTGACCTTCAGCAGGATATACAGCATCCATTCGGTGCCATGACGTCAGATGTGCTTATGGGACCCTGGAGTAAAAAAAAACAAAGCATGCATGCAGTGATAGAAGTCTTTAAATTAAATCTGTTTTCTCCTGACTTCCCAATTTCTCATTTTACAATCCAACTTCTATTTTGGCTTTTGCTGGTGACTCTGCCATGAACCAGATACCTGAAGGAAATCAGCTTCCTACTCAAACTCAGAACCTTCTCTTGTTACTTGAAGCTAACTTCAAAATTTTAGTCTGCTTTGAAGTTTAGACCTGTCCTTCATGGTGTAATAGGCCATGTTTTATATGGCAACAATGGACAGGAGAGGAAATCCAAATATTGGTTTTAGGCCTGATTTGATACAACACTGCATAATCTTTGGGTGAGCAGAAAAAGACGAAATGTAAGAATCACATCTTGTTTATTTTTTAATAGCATTTTCTAAGTTTTACTAATTTCAATGTTCCCTGACAAACTGTATTCTACCATCTCTGTAAAGACTTCACAAAGTTTGCCTGTGCAAACTTTTTCCTTTTATTCAATGCTACTCTACATAGCATTGAACTGCTATGTTCTGCTCAGTTACCTGACCTGTCTATACTTTATGCAGGACCATATCAGCTAGAATAAGGAATGAATAAGTATTTAATCCAAAGGCTGATGTGAACACAAGTGAACACAAGTGAACACAAGCCAGAAATATGCCCTTGTGACAGGAAAAGCTGTTTGTCTATCTCTACCCAGTTGCAGCTCCCAGTGCTTATTTTGAACAGCATTGAACTTTCTTCAGATATGAATTTATGGTTCTGTGTGCAATAAAAAGGCAAGGGAGAAGGGTATTGTAGTCCTTGCTACATCTGAGCAGTTTAAAATCAAGTCAAAGTATGTTTTGCCTTTATGCAATGGTTGGAACTTTCATTTCCTAAATAATAATACTTTATTGAAAATACTCTTTTGAGATCTTCCTCCATAGTAAGAGGAATCACAGAATACTTCCTCACATTAGAATTTTTAGCTCTCTGTGGTTAGGATTAACTTCAAGGGCCTTTGCCTTATTGCTCTGCTCCAGTTTATCCGCAAACATATCTGAAGACAAATACCATTCATTTATTAGCAGAAGGGTGCTGCAATGATGTTATAAACCTGCAAAACCAAGCTGGTTGTCATCAGTTCTGTGAGATCATAATGTATAAAAGCCTTTTGTGCCTTTGAATCATGCAGTAGCAATAAATTCCAATTTTATCTTCAAAATTACCTACATCTAGTTTTGCCTGAAGGTCAACAGCAATTTTCTTGCTAACTTTTCTAGTAGTCTACTCATATACTTTAAGTGATTCTGAACAAAAGATTGAAATACAGATTTTTTTTTTCAATTGCAGAGAAATCACATTTCCTTAAGACTGTTTTTGTGCTTTTTGCAAACCCCTTTTTTTCCCCTCAAATATTAAGTATATGTAATTTGTAGGACTGATGCTTTTTTCCTGTAAATCTTCCTCATAACACTATACCTTTTCTCTTGGGGAAATCTTACTGGGAAACAGAACTAGACTGTATGTCCAAAATAAAGACATAAGTAGATTTTAAAATGCAAAATGGCTTCTGGCTTCTGTATCACTAAAAATTCCTTTTACTTAAAATAGCATTTTTGCATCAGTAAGAATTCATTGTCCTAGAAAACGGGAATCCGTGAATATGCTTCTACTGCAAATTCTGTGGAAACCTCTACATGCAGTGCAAGTGAATAGTCAGGATGTTCTGTAGATACACTGCATATCTCTGGACTAGCTGAACCAATCTGCCAAAAGCACAAGAGAACTTATGTGATGTTGATGCCTAAAGATTTTTAGTTATTTATATATTCTTTATGTATTTGTAGCTTTGTAGATTTTTAATATAGTGTAGCTATATAGTTTTAGCTATAGTTTATAGTTTTAATATAGTATAGCTGTATAGTTTTAAAGACTTTCTCCCACTTTGGAATAGTAGATTACCTTTTCTCACACGCTATGCTACATTCTTGAAATTCTCTTCAGTCTTATTTTCAAGAAAATAATTTCTAACGAGGTAATGGATGTGGAAGAGGTTTTACCATGACTTCTGTGAGCCAGAGAGAAGTTTGATAAGACGATCCATGTTTACCCCTGAAAGAATTTTCTCCCAAGGTCATTGACATAGAAACCAAGAAAGAACGCTAAATAAGAGAAATCTGCAACTGTCTACTCCAAGAAGCACTTCGTTTGTCTCTTCTGACCAATGAGTAAAGTGTAAACTTAGGAGTTTTGTAAGAATGTATAAAAAGCATGCATGCTATAATAAAATCGGGTTTTGAAGCCTTCTGAAAACGGAGGGTTGCTGTGTATTGTGACCTTCTCAACTACGACAAATGAGGACACCCTGTTTTGCACCAGTACTTGGGAGGCATAACAAATCATAGGGCTAAAATCCCCTGGAGAGACTCCAAGAGGCATGCCCAAGGGTGGGACATCAGGGCAACTGGTCTCCTATTGGATGTACTTGCTAAATATACTAATTAATGCATTTATAACATTTGTGGGAAGCTGATGGTGCATGTGCGAATATCTAGATTTTGTCAACCTCAAAGCTTTCATTAAAGGTCTACTCTTTATGTTACCACCTTTAATATTGTTTGAAATGTTTGTCCTTCAGTTCTAGACAGCAATATATCTGTTACTAGTGGGATGTGTTATGACAGCTGCAGCAAAGCTGTTAAGCTTGATTCAACTACCCACTCCTAAGCCTTAAACTATTAAGATCTTAAGTGCTATTGTAGCAAGCATGACTTAGATTTTAATTAATCAGTCTTCTTACTTCAAAAGAAATAATATACAAATACATAATAAACACACTTTTTATTAAATTGATCCAGAATCCATTTACAAGGCTAAAATATAGATAATTCTGTAACCAAAGTTCCCTAGTCAATCAAAAAGTTACCTGATACAAAAATATCCAACCAAATGTTATTTTTTTTCCTTGTACTCTTCAGTTCCTGATCCTGAAATTCAATATGTAAACAAGAAAAGCTGCCATGAAAAATGGGCATTAAAAAGTTACAGCTAGCAATTTTATTTACTGTCTTAACAAACAGATAAAATGTCATCAATTCAGTACTCTCAGCAAAACTTTGAAAAGATCAATAAAATAAAAATCAAGTTCATAGCCATTTGAAGAGATGTTTCAGAGGTAACACAATTCTATCACTCAGAGTTTTTCTTAAAGCTGTGATAAATGTCCTCTTACCATATCTTTGCCTAAAAATCCCCAAGCCTGTCAGTGTTGTAATTGCAAATTGAAAAAAGTAAAAAAACCACAATTGATGTAGAGTTTTTATACTGTAATAGTTTCAACTGAAAGAAGAAAAGTTATTGGTATTAATTTTATTGTCAGATTCTGAAGGAGGGTATAATCCAGAATGAAACCACAACTAGATAAGACTAGATATAAACCAAGGAGAAATTACTGAAACCGTAACAAAAACGTTTTATTAATCAATTTTAATAATTTTACTTATTTTTTAATTTTTTTTAACTACTTTAAGGAAATATAACATTCAATATTCAATATTTTATCACAATTCACCTACTCCAGAAGGAAGGTGAGTAGATTTGTCATAAGCAAATGAACATTCACTGTCTATATGTTTTAAAGCCTGATTCAAAAAATTCTTTGGCACATCTATTGAAAAGGCCACATATTAAAAAAATGTCAGGAGTAAAAAAATATTTTTTGTCTGTTATTTTCCCCATTTGATTATCCTCATTAGTCCCTTGGGGTCCTTCAGAAAGGAAGAATTGCTTGTGGTTACAAAACCAAAGGCTTTAGATATGGCATTTGGGAAACAGGGAAAGCATTAGAACATCAACAGTGTGAAAGGACCTTTTGAACATGTGAGAGAACAAAGAAAACGGGAGAAAAAACATTTATGAGGGTACAGTGTTAACCAAGGCATTATTTACTCTGTGAAGGAGCTCACGTGGCCTGTTACAGTCCACAAGACAAGAATCAATGTGCAGAAACTCATATTTGTGAAAGGAGGTCAGGAATGGTTTTCTGCATATGGAAATGAATATGAATAATAAATGAACAAAACACCAACACAGATCAGTATTGAACCCTGAAGATAAGTTGTAATCTTAACTCTACATCCTTTTTTGTTGGTTTTATAGTGCATGGACAGATGTGAAGGTAACAAGTGAAAAATTGCCCCGTTCATGGAACTGTTCTATTTTCCTGAATCCATCATTCTGCACAGTAGGCATAAGGTGAAGAGATACAATGGAAGCAATAATGGTGCTTTGCAGAGTGGAACATCTCCATTAGAGTAAAACTAGAGCTGGTGTCAGCACCTATGTGGCTGTCTTGCAGCTGAGCAAACCTTAGAAAATGGGTCTTTCAAGATTTTGTAATGACAGAAGCACTCCCTGCTTTCCAAACGAGGCAGATGTAGGATGAGAAGTTCTGTGCTATGGATATCACTTTGCATGTTCTGCAGTGAATATGATAAGCTCTGGAGCAGCATCCAGCTCAATACTCAAAAGACAAAATGTATTCTTTGTAGCTGCTATTTAGCATAATCAGAGAATGAGTACAAAGAAATACAAGTGTATTTAGGAAAACAGGATTAGCAGGAGCTTTCTATGTGATGAACAGCACCTTATTATCTCAGGTAAATGCACTGCGTAAACCTTTTCAAACACACATCAACTTTATCTTACAATTAGTAAGAGTTTTTACCCTAACAACTAACAAGATTGCATTATACCTGATTGCATTGATGGTTAAGACTGTTATTATAGTATCTTCTAATTGCCAGCCTAAATATGTTCAAACAATATCCACACCTATTTCTCACAACATTTTTGATTCCCGGGTGTAATCGCTGTGATAGATTTACAATGAAACAGTCTCTCTTCTTAGCTATTTTGCTGAAGTGTGCAACTGGAGATGAAGGTGGTAAGTCATGAATATATGTTTCAGAAACCGAGTCATACTAAGAATAATGATTTTTTTCTACTTCTGCATTCTACATCTCTGACAGAAGAATTGCAATTATTTTTATTCCCAATAACACTTCTGCAGAGCAATAATGCAAATGAACCCTTGCAAAGGCTGTAGCTTCTGAGACTGTTTGTATAGTATGGTGACAGTATTAAAAATGAGAATAAATCCAGAGATAAATAAGTACTTTTTTTCCCTCTGTCATCCATTCCAATTTTGCTCTCTTCTCCCACTAAAATAATCTTTCAGATTGGAACATATATATAAAGCAAACAGGTTATTTTTCCTGCTGGAGCTAAAACTCTAAAATACGTAAGCATGAATCTTTTCCTACTGAAATGAATCTGAGCCTGAATCTGAATGAGTTACTCCAGAGCAAAAAAATCCTTCAAAATTTATTCCAACAATCTTCAGCATCTCAAATATAGAAAGGGAGATAATTGCAGCAAACTAAGTAAAGGAAATGAAGATAAATTAAATGTCTGTATTTTTAGCACGTGCTACATTTGAGTTTCATGGCTCTTTAAATAAAGAATTACAGGGGTTGCATCACAAAATATTTTGTTTCTTCTTTTAGTTAACTCTTCTGATGCTTTAAATTTAAAATAAACAGCCATGTGTAGTTTAGTCCTTCCAATGACCTTATGAATTCTGCTCTAAATCTGAACTGCCCATGGCACTAAATCCTGGCCCCAACCTGCCTCCCAGTATGTAAATCAGAGACATTCTGAGCTTCACCAGAATTCAGCATCATTGTTTATAATTTTGCTTTGGTTTGGTTTTCTGAAACACAATTCTTACTATTACAAGGCAGTAAAATAAAGACTAACCAAAGATACAGGGCCAAATCCAGGTTCTGAGAGACAGGAATATTCAGCATCTGGGTATTAGGAACTATCAGCCATTTGAAAGAGGAGAAAAAATTTCAGTCTCAGACTCCTACAATAATTCTAAAAGTTTGTGGTTTCTCCTGCTTTTTCAATAAGACTCTGCTGCTTAATTCTTGAGTTCAAACCCTTTTACCTCATAATCAAATTGGACTGTGGGATCATGTGAAGCCACATGTCATGAGAGATTTTTGTCTTTACATGAACAGCATTTATTTCCTAAACCTAATTTTTGTTCCTGTATTTTCGAAATAAACACTCACACATATGCCCAGGAATATGTACCAATTGTCCAAGAGCATTTTTGGCCACATTGTCAATGATTTGGTCTATGAGATGTGAATTTCCAAGGTCACAAGATGCTTCTTTTTTTATTCTATATCTACTTAATCCAGAATTGCTGACAAGAGGAAAAATATGCTTTTATTAACCATGCAAGGCATCACAGATATGCATGATACATTCTGCAGTACTCAGAAGCTCCTCTTTAGAGTATCATTCTTTTACAGGTTTTGTAAATGAAGCCACTTGCATATTTTACAGAATATCTTTTTGCCTTAGTATGATATCAAACATGCTGATGTGTGAAAATGATAACAGACCCTCAGAAAACCTTAAGGAAATAGATGTTAAAATTCTAAATGTGAATGAGTAGGTTTAAAGTATTTGAGATTTTATGGGAATAATAACGTACTATAACAAACACTATATTTCTATACATGGATGATTAATAAATAGAACATCTTATAGAATATTCTTGATTTTTTTTTCTCAACAAATTAATTCTTTTCAGAGTTTAGCATGGCTGATGGCTTAAGAATTGTTGTAAGGGAAGATTATATGACTTGGAACAGAACAGTTTTATTGTGAGCAAGCAACTCCTTATACTGCTTTAAAATCCTGTGGTTTGTTTAACAGTGGCTCTAACAGGTGTCATGTGGCTAATACTGAGTTTGTCACTATCTCCAGGGTGCCAGACATTCCTTAAATTTTCTGTGATATGAATTTTTGGTGGACCTGTGTTGTAAAGGAACATGAGCATCTGCTGCCTGCTCAGTCTCATTATAATCAGCAGAGTTAACTCCTGCAGCTCTTTGCCCAGCAGACAGAGCCAGGACCTCAACCTTTTTCACTAGAAGCAGTGAGTTTGACAATATCTCTTAAACAAATGCTCCTTTTGAAGACAAAGGAAGATTATTTTGCTGAAAAATAATGCAACATTTTTGATGGCACGTTATAAATTATAAACTCTAATAATTTAAGATGATTGCTTGAAAAATACTACTAAGATGAAATATTAAATTGGGATTAAAAAATTGGCATTGTCTTTTCTTGGTCACTGTTTAAAATAAAACTGAGACATAAACCAAAAAATTTCATCCAAAGTTATCTGGAGTACAAAACATCTTTTAAATTGAGTTTTATGTTGCTGTCAGACACCATAGTATTTAAATGATTTCAAATAATATCATACACAATGAAGTCATATAATGTGCTAGAAGCTTGAAACTTTTTATGCTCCCTACTTTAGACATATCTTTTGGGTTTATAGAATGATATTCCTTTTTTTCTGTTGCTATTAAATCACTGACAGTTTTAAGTCAGAAACATGAAAGGCATTGGAGGAATTAAATTAAAGGAAGTATTAGTGTCCTCTTAACCTTTGTGCACTGCTTTCCTTGGGGACTACTTAAACTCATTATTTCCCAATAAATACACTCCTCTTTTTTTCCACTGGTGAATTAGAACAGAGAAAAGCTTCCTAATAATCTGCTATGGCCATTAGAGAGATTCTGATAAGATGCTTGATGAAAAAACAATGGGAAAATATTGGTGAAATATCGCAATATTTCTATGTACAACCTTGGGTACTCAAAGCAGAAACTATGGGGGGAATGTGATGCTTTAAGTCTATGAACACCCCATTTTTCACTCCCCAGGCAGCAAAGAGCTTTGAATTGTGCAGCAAAGGTAGGAAAATGCATCATGTCCTTTGCCAGTCCACGACTCTCTGATACTTGCACGATACCAACTTTGACTCCTGAAATTTAATCTTCCTACTATTTGTTATCTATTCTGTAATTCCTCTATAAAAGGAGTTAAATCCAGTAGCAGATTCAAAACCTGAAATAAATCTTCAACACATATCCCAAAAATATGCTTCCTTAAAGAGCAGGGTCCAGAAATGTTGCATCTGAAGATCTTTTATGACAAAGATAAAAAGTGTGGTGTAATGGCAATGCTTGATGCTTGAGATGCCATGTGCTACTTCAGTCTACTTCAATGTACACCATCTCCACTGATGTAGAGAACAGTACATCATAATTTTAGGATTTTAGGATGTCTAATTCTGTAAAAAAATCCAAACCAAATCAAACCAAAACACCTTTTGTGTTTTGGAGGGTTGTGAAAACCAGTTCCTCTGGGTTAGGCACTAAGCCCAGATGTTCTCATCTCCAGGATACTGTAGGAGAAACAGTGGTATGGGCTGGGAAATGCTGTTTCCAGGACAGCTGCAAAGACTTCCCAGAGATCCGGCATATGAGCAAGAAAGATGTTACTAATTTTGAACAATCTGGAGAAGCAGAGAAATCTCTCCTTTGGAACCAGTAATCCTCTGTTTATTTACTTTTATGACAGGTCAAACTGGGGCTAGTACCCAGCCTACAGAAGGATGAAATGAGTTTCATTTAAAAACATTTATGGAGGAAAAGCTTTCACAGAGAAAACATCTTTGCTTATTTTCTTGTTGTATGAAGATAAAAAAAGAGCTTTCATACAAAATTCCCCTTACTGGATTTGATCTGTCATAAAGAACAAGCCAGAGGTACTCAATAACAGTGGTTTTACATATTTTTCTTCATCAGAAAATGTTGATAGTGAGAGTTATTTAAAAACTTTTAAAATGTACTTAGAATATGTAAATTCTAAGTACATTTTAAAAGTACTTAGTAAAAGTACATTTTAAAATGTACTTATTACATTTTAAATGTTGATAGTGAGAGTTATTTAAAAACTTTTAAAATGTACTTAGAATATGTAAATTCTCACAAGAACCATATGTGCCCAGCAGTAATCTCAGATGTCTGATTACAAATGTAATGTCTAACAATAGGACTTTTAATGAGCCTTTTGAGGGAGGGGCAGCTGAAGGAGAGAAATTAGAACTTGGGCAGGCCAGAAGCAGAAGTAATGTTGAACACTTGGAAGCCTGTATTTCCATGGGATTTTTCCATGGGAACAGCTGAAAAGAGTTGCCTGAGTAAAAGGATGGTAGTTTGTTTCTGCTGGGCCTTGGCATAAATCAGCAGGTACTGTTTATATGATCCCAAAATAGATGACCACAACAACACGGAAATTTTAGGAAAATTATTACAATAGTCTTTCTGAAGTAAAAAAATTGTCATAGACATAGCTGATATAGATTAAAACCTTCAAGAATCTTCTGTTCAGCATGGTGGCCAAAAGCCTTATTGGAAACCTATATGTAAACCTTATTTCTATAACTTTTTAGCAGTCCAGACCAAGAAACCTGGTGGCTACATGCAGAGAACAACCTTATGTTTGGATTTGTATTAACTAGACATACATTTAGACGCACAATTCTGATCATGTAAACATCTGATCAAAACTCTCCTGAAACATCCTAGTTTTTTACTCCAACATATGAATCCTACTTCTCTCTCTGTTTATAGTTTGCAAAAAGTGCAAAGTCCTAGGGAAAAAAATTAATGAATTAATTGTGCCATGTATAAAATAAAGAAATACTTACACTTAAAGGAATACAATACTTATCTATAACTAAAGGTTCAGTCATGTGGAATACTCCAGTTACTGAGGTCTTTCCTTCTTTAACATGTACAGTGTTGTGAAACTCATTTAGATAATAGTATGTTGTTTCTCACAGAATTTTTACATTGGAGACTTTGTTTTTATTCAGTTCAAGACATAAGTCAGAGAACCACTGGAACTCTCAAACATTTGCCCTAAGACTAAAAACATTTTCCATGAAGCAAAATTGAACATCCAGCCTTGATTTGTAAGTTTTCCTAATATCATGAATCTTGAGGCTCCAGAGTCCTTAATGTTCTTATTCTGAGGGGCTGCTCCATAAATCATGTAGTAGGAGAAAACTACATTGAAAGGTATTTTTTTTAAAAAAAGTCAGAGAAATTTAGGCAAACAGCCTAAAGAGATGGTCAGGCATGAAGGCAGAAAACTCTTCACAAGCACATTGTTATGTAACTCTGGGTACCTTTGGCCAGTCCTTCCATGTTATAAAAATATCCAATTTTGATGACTGAGCAAGGTTCTAATGCTGTTTTTCCTAAAGATCTCTCAAAGTATTCATTACCTGAAGAAGATTTTTCTAACATTGGTGAAAAAATATGGTTCTTTGTTCTATACATGTTTTGAGTAATCTCTCTGTGGAAGACAAATAGCATGCCATAAATCATACATGTGACAGTTTCATATCTTTAACATCTTATGTTAGACATGAGAAAACGTGAGGCAAGGAAATAAATCCCAGAATAAGTGTTCTGAATGCTTGCCATATGTACCTGCTCTACCTCTGCATCTGGTACCTATACAGTTATGTGTGATTTAGAGAATATGTACAGTGTACTGTCCATTGCAGATGTCAAAATTCTTATTTGCCTATATTCCTATTTTCCATGCAAGATCCTGTTGATCTTGCCACAAAGTCCGCAAAAGTCTTGCAAAATACATCACAAAAATCTTTAGAGATGCTAGTATTTGTTGAGTACTGATTCATTATGATGGATCCATTACAAAACACTCAAAGAACAGATTGGTTAATTGTTTTCCTAAAACATGCATATTTGTTTTTCATATAGCCAAAATCTTTCTTGATTTTAAAATTAGCTGTGTTGCTGAGAGCAAAAGTCTTCTATAATTTGCTAACTATATTCAAACCAGT
Source organism: Onychostruthus taczanowskii (assembly GCF_017590055.1). Classification (NCBI taxonomy): domain Eukaryota; kingdom Metazoa; phylum Chordata; class Aves; order Passeriformes; family Passeridae; genus Onychostruthus; species Onychostruthus taczanowskii. The sequence continues at coordinate 9,116,587 of NW_024501237.1, read as the reverse complement.
CTGCATACAAAAGATATGCTCTAAATTTTTTGTAGTTGGATTTGACTTCTGTCATTTCTACATTTAGTAACCTACTTTGCACAATTGCCACAGCAATTGTTTGGGTTTTGTGGGGGTTTTTTGTGGTTTTTTTTTTTTTTTTATGTTTTAAATTTAGTTCCTCACACCTTAGATGATAATAAATTCTAATTATAATTTCCGCAATGGTCAGTTTGCTTCTGACTTTCAGTTTAGGCACTAACAGCTGTGAATAAAAATATTCCTTATGAAAATTATCTTAATGTCATCCTGGGATCAAAAATATGCTTAATGTCCTGCATCAAGTTTTTGTGCCCATTTTTTGACATCTTGATAGGCTTTCCAAAGCTGTTTTGGGGTTTTTAACTCCCTTATTATTTATGCAATTTTACTTAAGGTATTTCCTTTTTTTATGTTTTGGTGAAACTTCTCTAGAAGTTTGCAATCCATAATTTTGCTTACCAATTATATCACTGAAATTTCTAGTTTTCAAAGCTTCATAAGTTTCCTGAATATCATATGCAGGTCATACTAAAAGATCTTTCAGTGAACATGGAATTATCTGAGAAGTCTGCACATGTTAAGCAGAGGGAACAGGTGAAAAAACAAGTATTCCAGAAAATGTGTACACGAATAGTAACGGATGTATAGCAAAGACAAACATGCTGATTATTACTAAAAGAGACTAGCACTTCTTTTGTAGTCTTGATACATTCCTTGTCTTTCTCTCATCTTTGAATCTGGAGAGATTTATAGTCTGTTTCTGGTAAAGATGATCTTAAACAACAGGTTTGTCTAGGACTCAGTATGATACCAGTTTATATGTGCTGAGGATAGACTTCCTTGCTTACATTGTTGAATCCAGATGCTGACTTTTTTTCCTTTCCTTTTCAGACAAAAAAACCTGCTATTAATGCTTCTATCACATTCTTCATTTCATGCAAAAGTAAAAAAAGTTCACATTTCTGCAGTTTTTTACAGAAGGAAAAATGACCATTTGTGGAAACAATAGATACTGTAAAAGGTAACATGCTCTTTCCATCTTTCTGCAGTGCTATACAGATTCCCTTATTCAAGGCAGGTAACAATGGTGTCTATTTGGTTCCACTATACACAAAAAGTGGTTATCCTGTAGCATCTGAGTGTTTGGGTTTTTTTTTTCCTGATAGCTGTCCCAGGCAGGCATACAAACGCCATTGATATTTTATTTCTGAATCTTAGCAGAATAAATTTATAAAGGGCTTGTAGATTGATAAAAGACTTCAGATCTTGAACTTACTGATGTTTCTTATAAAGTGACTTAATCTTTACTATATCATAGAAAAAACTTATTGGATGGCATAAAAAGATAAGATTTAAGTAAGTATAAGCTTTCTGATTAGATTAAAAACATTTAAAGTTTATAATTTCTATAACTGGAAATTTTCTGCACAAATGAATAGTAACATAGGGATGTATGTTTTATTTACTCAGAGTAGAATTTCTCTCATTTCAGAACAAAACAGTGCTTGTGCAATTTTAACAGAAAAAGAAGCTATTAAAAAAAGATAACGTTTCTATAATAAACCTTTCTCATTTTCTGTTCCTATTCACACCAATTGGTTCTCTCTTAGCCAATTCTGGCATTTTTGCAACCAAGAACAAAAGGACAACAAAATTTACTTCCTGCAGTTGTACATGTAACTTTTCAAACTCATCTATTGGGCTAGAATTTGCTTCAAAGGCATGTAACTAAGGATCACAAAATAACTGTCAGGGTAGAAATGACGTTATAAAATTTTTTCACTTTTACCACAATTCTGTATTGCTAAAAAACAGAATACAGATTAACTTCAAATCAATATACAGGAAACGCCCAATGAAAAATATAATTTGCCGCTGGGTGTATTAGAAAAATGGGAAAAATAATTTCTATACTTAAATATCCCTTTTCCCCTTATTGATATAGTTAATAGACTTTATTATCTGCTTAGTTTTGAAATTCAATTAGTTACTTTTTTTTCCCCTGACTTAGATAAAAAGCTGCTTATACCTATTAAGAATGATTGGATGTTATATCCTGTCTTGTTCCTGTGAAGTACTCCTAAATACCCACACAGCTACTCCTTCTATATTAATTCTTGTTCTTCTGTGGTACAATGTTTAATATAAATAGGTAAAATTTCTACAGTACTGTTGGAACCCAGGAGATTCCTCTGGCTGGCCTGTATAGCTCAAGCCCCTGGCAGGAGGCTCGGAGACCTTGGCATGGAGCTGAAGACACCTGTGCCTTTGACTTTAACACACAGAGAAAATGACCAACTTTATGTGAACAATTACAAGCCATGAAGGTTTAAGCAGAATAGTAGTTAGTTTGTCACAGGGTGAAAATGTAGAATTTTGGGGGTTTTAGAATGGGGGTTCAGGAGGCAAGATGGAGGGATTTGGGCATGCCCTGTCCTTCCTCCTTCTCCTTCTTGGCCTCCATCTTCTGTGTGATGATGACATTTTTAGACTGGTTTAGAGTAGAGACGGATTGTCTAACATATGTGAGAGGTATTGGAAAATTATTGTAAACAAAGTACACGTAGTTCTAAGTATAAAATGTTGACACCCCAAGGGCGGTGAGTGTGCCACAAACCGACCTGCTGGACAGATCTCAGCGGGTCAGAGAAAGAATGTATTAGATAAGAGAAAATAAACAACCTTGAAAACCAGAGGAAAAGGGACTGGGAAAAAGAGGCTTTCTAACACCTCAGGGTCAGCTCAATCACAGAGACTCCAAGACAGTACATGGACTGATGTCTTCACTGATTGTTTTGCAAGATGAATAGCAATTTATTTTCATAGCCCATTACTTCTTTGTGATACTGGTGCAAAGCTATCCAGCTTTCAGCATCACTTCTGGTAGCACAATAAAGGTTATAATTTAAGAACTCTCTTTAAATAATGTAAGAGTTACAGTGAAAATCTGAAAGGAAGAAGGAAAGGAAGGAAATTGGGGAGTTTGTTTGCTTGGAGGGTGGAGATTGTTTAAGATTGAGCACTTTTTTGGTGGTTTTGTTTTCTTTTGGTTTGTGTTGGGTAGTTTTGTTTCTTAAATTAGTTCCTGGAGAAAACAAATCTAAAGAGCTGGATGTTTGTTGGCAAGTCTAAAGATTAATTTTATCATGCTTATTTGAAACTAGCTCAAACATCAAGCATAATCTTCCTACTACATTATCTTAAATAACGCTGAATTAGCTAACATTGGCATCCTGTAGCAGACTGAAAATGGAGAGATGATTAAAGCTCAGCTCCTGCTTCTTGGCCTATTTGTTTGCCCCAACACCAGAATTTACACTTATACAGCAGGAAATATGCACCAACAATAGTTTACAGTATTAAAAAAAAAAAAAAAAAAAAAAAAAAAAAAAAAAAAAAGCTTTTCATGCTGAGGAGAATGAGGAGAATTATATATATTATATATATTATTTTTGTGCCTAAAAATTCCTTAGAAAAGTGGAATTTCCAATATGCATAGTAATTGCCATACAGCACAGATAAGATGAAAATCTCTGGAAACTATGCAAAAGCTTTTCAGCTGTCTCAAAACACAGCAAAGCTCACAAATCTGAACAGATTTGTGAAGTATCTGTATTAATAATCTTAAAAGTTCTTCCTTCTTTTAGAGACTTAATGCATGTTAAATTGTAGGAGAAGACAATAGGAGCTGGTGCAGACCTGTGTGCCTCTTAAAGTCTTTTCAAATATCTTTTAGCAGCAAAAGCTTGTTTGTATATTATGTATACCTTGCATAATTTATAAACTCTTGCCTTTAAAACTTGAAAAATTTTAATGAGAAAAGGTTTATCTTGAAACTGGGTTATGAATCCCCCCTTGATGCAATTTTGCCATGAAGTTATTGCATGTACCAACATAAAAGGACAAATCATTTATTGATAAATTAATCCCTTAACACATAAAGGATATTCCTTCTTTTTCCCTATTCTTTCCTCCATTTCAAGCTATTCACAGTCTACTTTAATTAGTCTAAGTTGTTACAATAGTTGTTCTTCAAAAATAGCATAATTTAAAATGAGTAGTAAGTCAAGGGACTTTATCCTAATGAGTGCTCTGCATTATATTCTTAGTGAGCTTTTAGGGAGGGAATGGTAGAGCTATTTTTAAGCTATTTTCAAGTCTGAGAAACAGCCTTTCCTGTGAATAAATATAATTTGAGGGGACAGATTTGCTCTGCAAACCAAAATTACCTATAAAACTTCTGCCACCACCTGCAGAAGCCAAGAGATATTTTTTTCATTTCATAGTCAACTTCATTTGGGCTTCCAGAAGGCTTGCAACTCCTTGGCTCCCTTAGCTACTGCTGTATGCTTTTTTTTTAATAAGATATCCCAACTAGCACCTCAAGATACAAAGGAAGAGCATATGTTAATTAACTGAGCACTATATAAGATCCTGGCTGGGGGAAAGGAGAGGTCTCCTGTTATTAACTTGGATTTTGTTAATCTTATTTGCAGGCCAAAATGTGTTCTAGTAAATTACAAAGGCTCTATTATCAATCATAAACATTCTTTCTGTAATTTTCATGGCACATTAAATAAAATATTCAGTAATAAAAATGTTTAAGTATTGTTGAAAGATGCTTAGAATCCTTTGTGGATGTATAATAAAGCAGTTTTGAGAAATACTAATGTACAAAGTAGTTTCATAAATGAAGCTTCATGCACCTCTAAATCTTATTCTTAGGACTAAATGAAAGAACAGATACAGACTATCGAAGGTCTGTTTCAAAACTTAAGTCCAGTCTAATATAAGCAGTGCTCATTTTTGTTGATTATTCTACAAAGGGATTATTTTACTGAATGAATGAGTGAGTGCAGAAGTGATGGGGGGGGACAACAGAATTGGCACCTTGCTGGCAGATGCTAAGGCAGAAGCAAAGAGCTGAATCTGGGCATACTCAGGAGGTCTACAGGGGGCAGGTTTGAACCTAAATACCCTTTAACCACAGACATTGCTAAACAAACAGCTTGGTAATGAAAGACAACCTTGTGCTATGAAAGGAGAAGAGTATTTTCTTTGGGATAGATCATCAGCTGTAGAACTATTGTGTGAACATCATCCAGGTCTAGCAATTGGTAACTAATCTGTTATCCATTTCTCCTGTTTTACGGATACTGCTGAGAAATAACAATTCTGAATGTTTATTTTTTTGTTACGCAGATAACTGTTTAATAGCCCTTGATTAGCATGTTTTTTCCATGAATTTGGACTAGGTACTCTTTAAATCCATTTATATTTTTGGTGACTGTAGCATTCTTTGCCAAAGACATATTAGTTACCTCCTTTTTGTTTGTACAGAATGTCCCTGCAGTAATTCTCTTGTATTCCCCTGGACAGACTGCATGACACCTGAAAAAATTAACTGCTTTAGCCAATCCTCTAATTTTCTGTAAAAATACTCTTGATTTTGATGCAGTTCACACATTTACTTGGAATCATTACTGGATAGACATTTTTGCTTTGGCAAAAAATTTGAATTTGAATACGGTACAATCACAGTTAGGTTTTTCATTAGCATATCTTCATTTAGGGCTTAAGCAATAAATGTTTTGCCACTTCTGAATTCTCTTATTAGCTGGCCTAACATGCTAGTTTAGGATGCCTCAAGTGTTAGTCCCTCCTAACACTGTTTGCTGGTTTTGGCTGAGGTAGAGTTAATTTTCTTCCCAGCGGCTGCTATGGGGCTGTGTTTTGGATTTGCGCTGAACTCGGGGTTGATAATACAGAGATGTTTTTGTTATTGCTGAGCGGGGCTTACACAGAGTCTTTTCTGGTTTTCCTACCAGCCATGCTGGTGAGGAGCTGGAGGGGACACAGCCCAGACAGGTGACCCCAAACTGACCAAAGGGATATGTCACACCATGTGACATCATGCTCAGAATATAAAGAGAGGGGAAGGAGGAAGCAGGGGACATTTGAAGTGACGGTGTTTGTCTTCCCATGTCACCATTGGGCATGATGGGGCGCCACTCTCCTGGAGATGTCTGAACACCTGCCTGGCCAGGGGAAACAGGCAATTAATGCCTTCTTTTGCTTTTCTTGTGTGCAATGCTTTTGTTTTCCTTAATTGACTGCTTTTATCTCAACCCATGAGTTTTCTTGTTTTTACCCTTCTGATTTTCTCTTTTCTTGTGGGATAGTGAGTTAGTGGCTGACTGGGCTGAAACCACAAAAAAAAAACACTTGCCTTTGAGATATACCTACCTTGGATTTCACTGAATGCACACTTAATTTCAGTCTAATTACTTCTTCCTCCATCATATAATCAAGTCAATTTTGTGATTTGATTATATCAAGTGCCAGAGTGGTTGTCATCCCAAAACAAAAATAGCAAAAGTTTTCTCAGCATCCAGCCTACTAAAAAAAAAAAAAAAAAAAAAAAAAAAAAAAAAAAAAAAAAAAAAAAAAAAAAAAGGTGGCAAGCCCCATTTTACAGGTTATTTTGTGTTCCCTATCTTTCTCCTTGCTTTCCAGCAATCCCTGTGGCAGGCAGTGAGGTGCCATCCGGCCATGCACCAGCAGGTGTCTCCCCTACACGCGATTCCAGAGTCCAGGATGCGCGTGCGCATCCACGTCCGTAGGGATTGTGGCGTGGGGAGGGCAGAAGGGGCACTGACGCCGTGTGCTTCATTTCTGTAAGGCTAGAACTACAGGGAAATATAATCTAATTTCATACAATTCAAGCTTTCCTGCGTCCTTTCAAAACACTCAGTGTCATAGCAGAAATTCTGGGGAAATAAGGTGTAACTGTCACACCCTCACCCCCCACTCCCCCCATGGGACATATGAATAGCTTTTTGCTGAGTATGTACTGCAACAGTTATGCCCTAGATAAAGCATCAACCGGCATGGCTGACATAGCTTTTAGAAGTAAATATTCCTAGTATTTCTCAATATAGTTCTAACTATTGAACTAGTCAGTGATGTGACTGGCCAGGATGGGGCTTTCACATTTCCATAAAACTTTTTTATAAAAATAATTAATCTATTCTAGCAAGCAGGTTTGACAGCCACAATATTCACTGGAATGGAAAACTAGCTACAGAAAACAATGGGATTTTTATTAAAAGCAGTTTATTAATAACACCACTGTTTTATCTTTTTTCCAAATTATCGTTAAAATACAAACCCCAACTCATTTGCAAATGTTATACAATAAATAATTTAAAGATTCACTGGCTTTATAGCTTGGATTTCTTGAAAACCCAGGAGAGCAAATGATTGTGCTTTCTGAGATCCTGGAGAATTTGGCTGTCTACAAAGGCCATGGGAAGAAGGTCCATGCAGAGCGTGTTGTTAGCAAAATCTGAAAGAATAACATCTGCACAAAGCCCCCAAGAGCAGGGGGACACACGTAACTTGAGCAGGCCTGGAAACTGTAAACTGAGAAAGGATGTGATTAGCGTGGGAGGAAATATGGGACAAAAATATGGGAAGGAAGTGCTGAAGAGTGAGAGGAGCTTTATAAGCTCCCAAGAGGGCTGGTGAGAAAGAAGTCTGAGATGGGAAAATTTGTGTGGGAAGGTGCTGGAATGATGAGGAGGAAAAGGGCATAACAGAGGACAGGTAGGAGAGGAAATGCTGCGGTGTTTAAGACCCAGTTCAATAGAACAAGGAAAGGACGGGGATTTGGGGCACAAAGAGTATGAGACCAAGAGATGGATTTGTATCTTCACTACCTCAGTGCCTTCTTTTTTAATATTTGAATTTATGTAATTAATTTAGCTTTATGTAAAGCCTCTATATAGAAGACTTCAGAATCTGCAATGGAGTAGCTGGACATAAATTCATATAGGCAAAGTCATGAGAAAGTGTACCTGAATAACTTAATCTGAAGACTGAATTATGATACATGACCTCCATTGTAAGCCTCAGAACCACAACTGCCATCAGCATGATCTTATTATAATAGCTTATAACAAAAAACACAATCATTGAAGCACCTGATATATTTACTGTGTCTCAGACTGGCAATAATGAGAACTCTCAGTATTTTGTGGCTTCTTTTAAAAGTGAACAGAGTGCATTCTAATCATACCCAACAAAGCACAACAGCTGAAAGTGACAGGAAATATTGCAAGTTTGTTGAGGAGTACAGCTTCAGAAGAAGAAAATCTCTGTTAAACTCAAATTGGATAACTATTTTGGTTCAAAAAAAGCTTCCATGCAATCCCAGGAATATTTCTATTTTGACAGCTAAAGTATTTTTTTCCCTCAGAGTGATCCTTTCAATTTTTAGCAGCACTAATTTTTAAAAATGTAACTTTTTCTAAGACAGTTATTAAAAACTTCAGGAGAAAGAAATTATTTTGGATCAGAAAGCTCCCCACTACCCTTCAAGAATGCTTGTGATTTTTCATTCTGGCTACTGAACAAAAAATACCAGTATTTGCAAATATATAGAAAGGGAAGACAGTTTCTAGCAAACTCATTAGCTCTGGGAATAGTTTAATGCATCTCTACATATTTCACCCCTGCCCACCAGCCTTCTCATCCTTATATCAACACCAAAACAAAGAAAAAAACAAATAAGCTTTTACAAGTTCTGAAACTATTTAAGATGCTCATGTCTGCTCCAAAATTAATTTGTATATTTGGTTGTAGAGATAGTAAGTGACCTCTAAGAAACCATCTGTGAGAACACAGCAGGAACAGGACAAGCAAGGAACGAAGCAAGGCTCTTCACAGCATCCAGGAAGGGAAGGAGATGGAGCCAGGGACAAGACATATTTTCTGCCTGAAAGACTCACAGAGGAGAAAAGCTAAGCACAGAACAGGTTCAAAGACCTTCTAAGAGGCAGGGCTGGGTATCATAGGCTGAGCTTAAATGGAACTCCTGGGCTCATGAGCAGAGCACCCCATGTAAGGCCAGTCAGGGACTATAAATCCCATTAGCACCCTCAGGGCTCAGACACTATTCTGCAATAGCTGAATTGTGATTTATCATATGCTTTTTTAAGAAGCTCAGAGCACATGACTATTATGTGTGTTAACTTCAATAACAGTGAGAGAGGTTAATGTTTCTTACTTAAAATTTGTGACAAGCTAAAGGTATAAAAACATATGTTATCTGTCTAAATTCAAATCTAGTGGTTTTTTAAAACTCATTTAGATTTGGGACTCAACCCTCAGCTAGGCTGTGAATTGCAAGGTATTAAAATGCATTGGAGCCTTTTGGAATGAACAGATTATTTGAAAATTCTGTAAGGGTTTATTAAAAGAATGGAATCTTCAGCCATTTTAGAAGTTAGTCTGGCCACTCCATGCATGAATAGGACTGAAGTAGTAAAGCTTTGTTTAAGTGTCTGCAAACAAAGGGATAGCACAAAGCAAACATAAAATGCCTAAGCACCCAATATCCTTTAGGAGTTAGCTTCATAGATGATTTTGAAACACTTAACCAGCAACCTCCCTGAATCTCTCAAGAGCTAAATATCACTAAAAAGTGGCCAGAAGTGCAGAGGTTACTTTGAAATATAGACTTATTTTCTTTAGTTATTTCTATCCCTTTCTATCTTTACTTAAATGCAGGATGATTTTCAATAAATATTGCCAATAAGGAAATCCTTCACTGTTCTAAACATTAAGAACCATCTTGGAAACTTACCAAAGAACCCTCACAAGTGTTGCTTTTTTCTTTCACTTCACACTACTACAGTTGCAAGCCTCAGATTAAGCTCATAAACCATAATCATATATTACTTCTCTATAGTTGCCAGTGTTCAAGGCCAAAAGAAGCAGAGAAGATACTTCTTTGTTCTTCTGTTTTATTTATGGGAGGGGTTTTTTTGGTCCTGTGTTTTCTGTTTGCTTTTTTTCCAGTCCAAATCTCTTGGCTGGGTTGAATACACGATCCAAATAAGAGCTTATTTATCATGCTGTTTGGTGATGGATGCTTGGTGATTGCCTGCCATTCTTTTCCGACTGTAAAACTGAATTAGATTCTACACCGTGCAAATGTACACAATGCACATTGTAATGACAGCTGGTGGAGAGCTGCTGTAGCCAATTCTGGGTCTTTTTCCAGTCACAACTTCTGTTTCTTGTCTTCTGTGTGCAGTTCTCTGCCACCCCTCCTCCCAACCAGCAACTTAAAGTAAATGTAAAAAGTACCAGGCAAGGGCACCAGCTGGTCCTGTTTTCTGTCTACGGATATTCATAGTCTCTGATTGGAGTCATGGTCCCCTAAAAGCCATACTTAGGTGAAAGAAGAAAATTCACTGCACTTTTTTCATCACAAATGGTAAACAGTTTAGAAAATAGGCTCATGCAGTTCCTGTTCCAAAGGTGGTTCTTCTTAAAATAATAAAATGTCAGATTCTTCAAAACAGTAATGCATACACGTGCAAACACAGTATAAGCATGTAGCAGCATGATTTTGGGAACTTTTCCACATAACTGTATTTTCTTGGAAGGAATGAGCTGCTATCTATTTGTAACTAAACAGGTTTCAACTTAGAAGTACTGTTATTATTGGTTTTAAACACCAAAGGTGTTCTTAATAGCTATGGAAGTTTTTTGTACAGTAAGAAACTACAAGACTAGCAGTCCCATGAAATTTGTGCATGGAACATAAAGGAATACAAAAAACATAACTTCAATCCATAGTCTTTTTGTTTTGGTTTTTTTTTTTTAGATTTGTCTCTGCTTTCTTCATGGATTGCCATTTGGTGGGATTTTTAAGGTTCATGGTTCATGGTTTCTTTTAGGATTCCTATGTCTCTAAGCAAAGGGACACATTGTTTTGGTTTTAGACTCTGGATTGTTTTTTCTAATTTCTATTAAGAGGAAGTGATCTGAGATGATCCATGTAGGTTCTGTTTTTGGATTTCCCAGTGTAATACCACCCCATGTTGATCAACATATGACAGTACATACCTTGAGGTGGCTACATAAGTCATGGGCCAAAGGCATTTTCCAAACTGCTGCAAGGTGACTGACCATGATTGATTTACTGTTCAATGGTGTTAAAGAGATTATCTCTTTTTAGCTGCTGGTTTCTTACAGTGATTGAGACAGCAGCTGACTTGCTCTTCCCCATTCTCCTTGGTGAATTATCACTTTATTTAAACTGCAAAAATGGTATGTGTTTCTGAAATTCTGCGATATGTGTCTACTTAACTGTAGGTCTAAGGAGAGGTCTTACTTTCTCCCCACATTCATCATTAGTGCAAAGAAGTGCTTCAAGAACACATTTTAATGCCTAAGGTTTTTAACTCGAAGTTCATTTGTGTCTGCCTCTGTAGCAGCTTATTTTCTGCCTATGCACTTTCTCATATGCTATAGAATATAGAAATTTTACCTGTATCCCTATTCTGACTAACATCTCTTGGTGGCCTTTTTAATTTTCAGAGATGTATGTTTACAATATGCAGTTGGGATTAACTATATTTTTTTAATGTACAAAATATAATTTTTTCAATGACTTGAACATTAAAAATGTTTCATCTTAAATCCTCCAAAATAGGAAATAACTTTCTTTTTGTAGCGGTCAATTTTGCCTTCGTCATTGCCATTCAATAATAAGGAAAAGAAAGGAAGTATGGATTTCAATCTGCAACTCTTGGTTTTCTAAGGCCATCTCTTGCTGTACAGCCTTGGATCTTCCATGTAGTACCATGCTTCTCAACGTTTTGGTTTTTTTCCTTTTGTGATTTCTTTTCATCCCTGAGATACAAGAGCTTCTGAGAGTCACCTTTACCAGCTGTGTGATCATTCCCCTACCCACTGGGAACTTTGCAGGGCTGCACTCTGACTGCTTTGGTTCTATGTTTTAAAAAATCGTGTGTGAAATGAATTTGTTAAACTTGAGAATCCAGCTTACGTATCCTATTTTCTATAGTTCCCAATACCTCAATTTTCTGATAAAATAACCTTTTATTTCATTAGCTGTGTTTGTAACTTTTAAAAGGAAAATAGACATGTAGACTATTGGATTCACCATCACATTTCATTAAAACATTTCAGGAAAAAAAAAAGTTTAATAATAACTGGTCCAAGATGCAGTGGTAGGTTTCGATTCAAATGCAATGATCACACTGATTTTCTTGTGTTATCACAACAGTCCTCTTTTACAGTGTCATACTGAGCATGGTACCAATTGGGGTATCAATGGTTTTAATTTCCTGCCCTCGGTCACCCACCAATTGTTCCCCTGGTGGTTGCTTTTCATCACATTCATTGTTTGGCATCTTCATCCAGTACCAAGATTCCTAATATTATATATCTTGGTTTCTGTGTAAGCTTCATAATGCCCAGACTTCCTTACTTTATGTGAAATAGATGGTGACTACACCAAGAACAAATCACACACTGAAAAATTTACTGGTCTTATTTGTCTGGTACATTTCTCTCCCTGATCTCTTTATGATCTTCTCAAATATTTGCAAAGGTAAAGCATGAAATCCAATGAAAGCATTGGAGAGGATATGAAAAGAGAAAATTTGTCAGTTTAAAGCCTCACATCCAACAATATGCTGTAAGCCGTCTGCACCATGTTTAAATTGAAAGCAAGGGAGCAATACATTCAGAACACAGAGATGATAAAGAACAAAACAGGCTATAAATGGGAGACAGCTGGAGACAGCAATTCTGAAACTATGATCTTCCTTTAGTATATCTAAAACAGAGCAATCATTTCGCTTCCTTGACATTAGCAAAGCATAACTCTGATTCACTGAAAATTCAGACTTTGTTCTGATCCTCTGTATGTAGGTTTAAGTCCTTGGTGACACTGTAACTACTGAGTGCATTAAAAATCAAATAGACAGTTATTCTGCATGCATTGTCACGGGGTACTGAAGATAAACATCTCTGACCTATAAAAACTGAAAAGAACAAGGAATGTTATCTGCAGTATAACAGGAATAATTAGTTAGAAGTAGAGCATCATTGTCAAACATAGGGAAAAAATCCTCCCAACTTGGCATTGCCTCATGTATTCCTGCTATTCTGATCATCTTTGTGCGAATCTAAACTTCTCTGAGTTGAGCAGAGTCATCCTGGTGCATTCTATCATAAGTACATTTAAATGGGTCTATGTGAACCCAAAAAATCAGTGAGAAAAGAGTTGGAAAGAAGATACAAGATTACTGATTTTAGGGAGCATTGTGCCAGAATCTCCAGGCTGCAAAAAACACTCTTGATGGTTCAGCATCATTGCAAAAGGCAGCAGGTAATGCTGGCCTAAATCTAAGGCAGCAGAGGCAGCAGCAGGAGGCATATTTGCTGCATATGAAGAGCAGATTCCATTCCCATGGATATGAAAATAGAAACATGAAGGAGAAAGCTGTGGGGTATGCAGGTGGCATAAGGCAATTTACTCACTAAAATGAGAGACTGATCTTTCAATATGTGTAAGAAATAATCTTATCAGGACATAATTTACTTAAGTGTAAAGCATCAGGTTTTCAATCTTCAGCTAAAAACATCATTACAATTTTATTCTACCAGAAAACCTTATTTAATAAAATCCCAAATGAGTGCACTGTTATTTTTTCTTATTGTATGCATTCTAAAGAATGGACATTTATGTCTCTGTCTTGCCTTGCTATAAATTTTCTATAAGCAGAAAACCAAAAAGCAGTGAACCCAATAGTGCTGTATTCAATTGCTAAAAAAATAAATAGACACTCTTGCTATAATTTTATAGCTACAAAAATGACAAGAGACCACCCAGTGCTTACAGGAACCTGGGAGAATCTATAAACTTGGGGCTAAATACAGCATTTCTCCAGCTGAAGAACAACCCATAGCTCCAATTACAAGGCCACTTGAGGATTCTGCAAGTGTGATTGCTTTGAAAGCTACACTCCACAGCCCTTGGTTGCTAGGGAGAGGAGTTAGATAAGCAAAAAAAAAGTTTACTGTTTTGCTTTGAGAACTCACCTTATTTGCCTGAACATTAGAGCCAAGCACCACCTAAGACTCCTGCATGGAACTGACAGAAGCTATACAGGGAACAGCTGTAGCCAGGTCAGCCTCTTCTCCCAGGTAACCAGTGACAGGACAAAAGAACAGAGTCTTAAGCTGCATCAGGGAAAGGCTCAGGCTGGACATGAGGAATTTCTTTGTGGAAAGAGTTGCTAAGCATCAGAATGGACTGCACAGGGAGATGGCGGGGTCACCATCCCTGAAGGTGTTCAAGAAATGACCTGGCATGTCTCTCAGGGCCATGGTCTAGTTGACACAGTGGTGATCAGTCAAAGGTGGACTCAGTGATCTCAGGGGTTTTTGCCAACTTAAATGATCCTGTAATTCTATAATTTAAGTATATTTGAAACCTTTCTCCAATAGTTTTCACCAGTGGAGCAAGTATAAGGTACGCATAAGTTTGTGATGTCTTTGATTTTACTTATAATACATTAATTTTTTGCAAATGTTAAGTATCATTTGGAATACAGCCTCGTGATCATAATATCCTTAATTATCTTCAATGTCTGAAGAAATTCCATTAATTTCTGGTGTATGTATGTGCATATCTATATATATTTCATCAAATATTAATAACAATTTAAATTAAAAATAAGAAAAAGACTACTTGTTTTTAGGATTTTTACTTTAAATATCTGAAATACAACAAGAGATAAAGCCTGTTTTCAAACCAATAGAAATTTTAAAAATTGGGCAAAAGCCCAGATAGATTTTTGCCTACTTAAGTATTAGGATATCATTGATGAAGCTGTTTAGAATTGGGCTCAAAGCACAAGCTCAAGCTCAATAAGCACAAGCAAATCATAAATCAAGTAATTTTTCTTTTTTTTTTTTTTAATCTAGGTACTGATGCAGTTACAGACTTTGCTTCTTGGACTAATAGTTCTTTAGTTTTGCATGTTTTGTCTTTTGAGGCATTTAGGGTACTTGAGGTTATGCCTGAGGCAAGGCTTTAGAACTGACACATTGTAATCTGAGCCCTTTCACACCTCTGTGATGCAATCAGGGTTATCAAGAAGTTTAATTTTCTTCTCCTTAGTTGCAGATGAGCAGGTAAAAATTCATTAATACTGTTATGTTAGGTACTTTTATTTAATTATTATGTGGCATAGCTATTGTGTTTTGAAGAGATTTTGGAATTAAGAATTTGGAATTAAATTATGAGAAAATAAAATCAATTAAGACTAAGGCAATCAAAAAACCCCAAGAAAGTAAAAAAATCCCAAAACCACAAACACTTTCTTAGTTCTTTAAAAGCAGAAACAATATAAGTTGTCTCTAAATAATTCACATGATGTGCCAGGCCAGATTCTCAGAAGGCAAAGTTTCCATTTTCATTTACAAGTTTCCCCAAATGTTTCATTAAAATTCAAAAGCTGTGCTAGAAGATAAACTAATGTACTTTTCAGGTACAGGGGTTTGGTCGCTGGGTTGGGGTTTTTTTTGTTTTTGTTTTTGTGTTTTTTGTTTGGTTTTTTTTTTTTTTTTTGGTTTTTTGGGGTTTTTTTTGTTTGTTTTTTTTTGTTTTGTTTTTTTTTTTGTTTTGTTATGTTTTTAGTTTTAAACAAGTAACCTTCTTCCTTTATCTTTTTCATCAGCTGGCACTTATAAATGACACAATTTTTTAAAAGTGCTGAATTTCACAATTCAGATCACTAAATGAAGGCTGGTGAGATGTGACAGTGGCACATTCTGTTCTCCCATGGCCTTTCCTCGACTGTTTTGCCTGCTCTCCTGCTCAGTCTGTGGCCCTTCATCGCAGAGCCTGATTTTCCTGGTGATGAAGAGATAATGGACCCTCTGAGAAATATGACACAAGGTAGTAATGGTCCTCCCTACAGAAGTAGTCCATTTTAATTTCATGGTTGTTGCATTATCTCACATGTTTTCTTATAAGACATTATGGACAAATCACAATAATTCTGCCACTCATATGTACATAAAGCAAAATTAGGTTTAAAATTGTTATACTTTGAAGTACTTTCCCTAGGTTTTATAAAGCATAAATTTACAATTATTGGATCTCCCATTTTGCTCCCTTTTTCAGGTACAAAAGCATTTTTATTCTACAGATGCATGTATGCTCAGAGCTAAATCTAAAGGCTTTTGTTTCAGCATAAGCGAGAGACCTGAGACCAAACACACAGTATACAGGGGCTAATATTCAATGGCTAATAATTTTGAACCATTAACATTGAAAAGAGAGGGATATTTATGAAAGAAAGAAAAAAGAAAGAGACTTTTTTTAGTAAGATTTGTCTTAAGATGTATTAAATGTATTCCTTAGCTTTTTTCAGGAATCCTGTCACAAAGGGTTGATAAGGCCTTTTGTTTAAGTAATGTAGATAAAATTTTGATTATCCTTAATAAAAAATCTGAAAGTTTTAAAATTGTCCTTGCATATTTTAGTTAAATGCAAACAATTATCCCTCCTTAAAAACACACATACTACTGATGTAGGCCAAGGGAACTCTGTCATGATTTTTTTTAAATATAATTTTTGATATTTGCAGTATCTTGGTGGATGCTTTGTATTTCAACAGAACTCTCTAATGAAAAGCTCTTTTGATAGTGAATGTGGACCCCCGACCCCCCCCCCCGCCCCCGCCATGCATAAAATGTCTTTATCTGCATGTTTTGCTGTGATAGAAACATTTTGAATGGGCTGCTGCATGAGTTCACTTTAGTTACTGACCAATATTATAAGGTATTGACCAGTATGATGGGTTATTAAAGTCTCAGGGAAAAACAAGTCAAAAATAAAGCACCAGAACCCCAAAACATCAAAAATATCTAAAGCACCAGAACACCAAAACACCAGAACACCAAAAATATCTAAAGCAACTCCTCAGAACTATAAGTTACCCAAGGCTCAATCTGCACGTGCATGTGTTCGATCAGTGCCATGTCTCTGGCAGTGGTCAGGAGCAGATACTTAGCAACAACAGAACGATGTTCCCTGAGGATATGATCCCTATTTCAAAGGATTTAAAGACTGTGGACTTCCTAAATTTGAGTTGTAGACATACATTTCCTAATAGTTCTTGATAGACTGTCATTAATTTTTCCTAAACACTTTAATCTAGGGGATTTGATTTTCAAAGCTATGAGCACAATCTACAACTCTGCTGGCAATATTTTTAGCAATACCACTTACGAGGAAAACGTGCAAACCCAGATATGTGGCATGATCTCAAAGAGACATTCTATGAGCAAAAGAAAAAGATATACCAATAATCTCATACTTACTGTCACAAGTCACTAGCATGAAGGCAAAAATATCACAATTGGGGCATAAAAATAAATGGTGTAAAGACACTATTCCTGTTGGAGATTCCTTATGCAAGCCACTGGTTCAGCCTGGGTGACTTTTCCTAGCTAATGGCAAGGTGGAGAAACAAAAAAAAAGTCATAGAACCTACTGATTGTAAGCAACAAATTGTTGTTATTTTGAGGGATAAAGTCTTTTGGCCAGTTTTAAGATGGGAAGTTAATTGATTTTGTTGTGAGATTTTTCATTTATTAATTATAATAAAAACCTCTACATTTTTTCAAGCATTTTATCACACTATATCTGTCAGCCTCTTATCTTCAACACTCTTCACTCTAGGGCATTTATGGATCATAAAAGATGTGAATTTTTTTTTCTTTTTTTTTTTAATTTCTCCTACTGCTTTGTGATTTAATATCTTCCAGAGGTTTATCTGGTAGGGGATGTATTCTCATCCTCTTTTTCTTTAAATTTTCCAGGTCTGTTCAGTGTCAAAATTCTCAAAAGATTAAAGCAACAAGACTTTAAAGTAGGCTTCAGTAGGACCACAAATCCCTCAGTCAGTGAAGGAGAAAAGAGGGATAAACTTGAAGCTAAGTCAGAAACCTGCCTTGAATGGTTGGTTTTTTCCTGGTTAATCTTTTGAAGTAACAGTTGTATCAGAAGCAAAGGTCAAATCATGTTCCTGCTTGCTGATACTGGCTGGTCATCTGTTGGTGGGCCAGACATGCCACCTCCCACACACATCCCATCCTCTCCCTGTAGGTGTGTAAGAGGAGATGCTCAGCAAAGTTTTATCTTCTCATTCGAGCCAAGGAAAATAAATTATTCAAAGTGCAAATTACACACTTTCACCGTCTTACAATATGTATTTGAGCAGATATGCTTCTTCACAACTAGCCTTTCATAACACTCTTGAACTTTACATTTTCTAAGGGTTTTTTAGGAACTCTACAGTAGTCTGCAACATGGAATCCCTACAACTTCTGTAGAATGGGGGGGAGCTTTGATATGTCGAGGGCCATTTACTTAAGTGACATTGAGACCGTTTTGTCCCCTTGTCAGGTACACAGCAATAGATTTCCTGTTAACATCCAGTAAAAACAGTGGAGTGGGCTAAACACAAGTAAATAATGTCTAGTGAAAAATAACCCCGTGGTCCACTAGATCTCCACTTCCAAAATACTTTCTGTGGTGGCTTAGTATACTAAGGTAGAAAAAGCAGACAAACTAGAATTGAAAAAGAAGATGAGAGTTGCTCAGCAAGAAAATAAACTTATATGTAAAGGGGTACAATGGGTACATTATCCATTAAAAATAGAAAGATAAATAAAAGCAGAAGTCTCTACCCAGGACATTGCTGGTATTATCTATAATCATTCAATCCATGCTGTATTTACCTACTGCAGGATCTAGCCAAAGCTTATTGACCCAATCCTCATTTGGTCTCATTCCTCCTCCACACACATATGCTTTTCTCCATTTCTGCGTAGACTAGACAGAGATTTACAATAAACCAGACAATAATTCCTGGATCCATTTTTCTACATCCCATTCAGATGTAATAGGATTTCAAATTAACCTTTTTCATGCATACTGCCAAACGTTTATAAGCAAAAATTAAAAGCTGGTTTTCAATCTTGATTTGTTAATATATTCTGGAATTCTTTAGTTTCTTTTTTTTTTTAATTAAACCTAAATACTTCTATATATTCTGTACATTTTACCTATTCAGACCATATCTCTACTCACAGCTCCAGTTTTACAAGACAACATCTTGAATTTGCATGTCAGTTCTTCAACTCACTGAAATGGGTATAAAAAATTATGACACCTCAATAAGATATAAAGGCACACAAGAGCAGTTGGAATGTTCTGTCTCTTTATGTAGACAGTAGCATAAATTTTTATCAGCAACATAATCTATAGTTTGATGGTTTTTGTGATAGTATTTCAGTAAAATTATAAACCGGTTCCAAAGTTATTGAGATTAAATGAAATAAAAATGTCTAGATGACAGAAAATTTATGTGGTCTGATATGTCACTAGAAGGGCAATGCCTCAATATTCTTTGTTTTGTACCACTCTTGAAAATTACAGGAGCTGGTTTCTTTAAAATATTTTTGTTTTATTTATTTCCTAAATCATTCCAAGGGGAGTGAAGAGCCCTGTATATAATGTTCCCTTCACCCTGCAGAACTAAAGCCCATATCTCCAAGGAATATCTATAATTGCTGCAAGGGAGTGAATATTTCTCCTGTTGTGGTTGTCTCACTTTGAATAAGAGAAATAGTTAACTGGAGCATGAATGACTAGGAGCCTGAGAACAGCTCATACATTCTCCCCTCTCCTCAGTGCAGGTTTTATGTTTCTTTCAGCAATTAATGTAAAAAACATTCAGTCAGGAGAGTCTGGTATTAAACAATCCTTGCTCTCTCCCCCTTTCTTGTGTCTAGAGTGCTTTAACCAGATAGTCAGGATCAAGCTATGTTTGCTTGCCAGTCCAAGCAGTTAACTGTATGTTCCCAATAGAAAAGTTATTACTACTCATAATTTTGCTCAGTATAAAATTGTGAGAATTTTCTTCCTTGTAGGGACTCTGAGCTTTAAATTTCTCCCCCCAAAACTGGGTGTTTGATTTTAGTCAATGTGTGGTCTTCAGATGGGCACAATATCCTCATCCTGGGATGCATTCTGAGAACTGATATTTGGAATTAACCACACAAGCAGCACCTATGTATACTACAAAGGAACATTTTCATACCAGAGACATGCAGGTAGGATTTGGTGTTGTTCTGTCTTTCTCTAAAGTTAATGGTGGGACTGGTGCTTTTGTGCTCTTTCTTTTTAACTGTAAGGGTTTTTTACTGTGATCTTGAACTGAAGATTAAACCAATGACATGAGCTTTATGTTCTGTTTTGAAAAGAGTGAAATGTGTGACCACACTTGTCATACATTTAGAAGGGAATTCTCTAGTCTGGAGGAAGTTGCTCAGAATGTTATCTCCTAGTGTCTTGTGCTTTACCCATTAAGCTGGAAGCTTCATTGTTTCTGAAAAAAACTGACACAAAAGAAAGTTTTAATAAAATCAAAAGCAGTTGTTTAGGTCTGGGCCCATGCCCAGTCTTCCCATACCGAATATTATAAGCATATGTTCATCCTTGTTCACACTGTCTCCTCTTTCAGTCCTGCTCCCTAAGCCATAAGGAACATCAAATAAAACTTTGAATGGATGAGGACTATGAACAAAATATTTTCTAAACTTTGTTTATTGATGATGCAGAAAAACTTGTAATAGTAGATTATTTTTATGACTGATGTTTGCCATAGAGTTTGTTCTTTCATTAATGAAAAAACTCTGATTTTATCTGAGTTGCTTTCAGATCAGTTACAAAAGCTGAATACTTACCATGCATAATTATCAAGGTATGGATTATTCCCTGATAATCACAATATGTCCCTTGTTCTACCAAATGACAAAAGTATTAGTCAATAAGAATGTGACGCATAAGCTAGTTCCCGTCTGAAATTGTAGAAGTTTGGAATAAAATACATCTATATGAGAAAATATTCACGAGTACTTTGCAGCTGACAGAGTGTGTGTGAGTTATGAATAACACAGCTCCAAGCTTCAAGGCATTTAAATCTGGGCCCAATGCTGGTCAATTCTGCAGTGTAAACATTATTATAGTAAGAAGGCCTTAGAATCAATGTCAGCCCAGGTAATAAAATCTTAGTGATTCTGTGATGAGTCATTGCCTTAGCCAAAACCAAAATGCAGTCTATTCCTCACACACTTCTTAGGCATCAGTAAGATCCATTCTCATTACCTAACAAGCACTAGTAAGGTTAAGTAAAAGCCTTCCTGAGAGCCCTGTTCACCTAATCACAGTATAAAATGTAAAGACAGGGTTCGCACCTGCTCAGGGATTCTAAGACCCCTTACCAGTCAACATATCCAGGAACTGGCTCACTCAAACACAATATCTGACCACTTCTTCACTATTATGCTGATATTATTAGCTTTCCAGCCATAGGAATTCTCTAAGCTGGAAGCGCATTGGGTTTTAGACAGGAATTTCAATGGAAGATGGGAACAGAGACTGGTAAAGACTACAGTATTCAACTGCAAGGCAGCTGCTTGCCTGTGTCTTTTTTCCTGTCATGGTCAGGGCTGAGTACTTTATGCATTCAGGAAAGGAGGAATGGAAAATCTCCATTTTCAAAAGTGGAGACTAGAAAACTAGCACTTTCAGCACAACTATGTAGAGACAGCAATTAAACCTCATTCTTGCAAATAATCTTAAATGTCTAATTTCTGCAGGAATACAGCATGTACAACTGCCAGTACGTGTCACAGGCTTTGTTTCCTTTAAAGGTCTGTGGTTATACATTTGTGAATGGAACAAATTGAACAGTGTATTCTTTTCATCAGGAATATATTCATATACACACACAAAAAATATTCACCCAAGAAGCAGCACATATCACACATCCAGAAGAACAGAACTCTGTATAGAAGTAAACTATTGCATCGAAAGGGACCTTCTAAACAGATATACCAAAACATTGCTCCAAATATGAATGAACTAGCTGTAGAATCTATGCATCTAATTCTTGATTAAGCAAGATTCTTGATCACTTACCTGGTCTTAAGATTACTGAAAGCAAAGGAGCAAACTTAATTCCATAAATTGATACTATACAACTTCTTGAACAGGATCTTGTGAGCAAACCCCAGAAAATATAGACAATTTTTTCTGACACAATGGA
The DNA here is from genome assembly GCF_017590055.1 of Onychostruthus taczanowskii. NCBI lineage: Eukaryota > Metazoa > Chordata > Aves > Passeriformes > Passeridae > Onychostruthus > Onychostruthus taczanowskii. The sequence goes on along the minus strand of NW_024501237.1, from coordinate 9,094,547 downwards.
AATTTTTTAAGCCACCTCTTTATTGACATCCACTTTAAAATTAAAAGATCAAGGAGAATGAGAAAGCAAATTCATTAATATGGTTAGATTAATCTAAGTAATGTTTTAAGTTTTTTATTTTGTAAAATCTATTTAGAAAAACATAATTTGCTTATATCCAGTCTGAGTTGTGCTTTTATATATGAGGAGGGAATATAAACCTAGTGGTTTAAGCAAGAATATCAAGTTCAGCTAATACACAGCATATGCTGCATTGCGTTTCTTTTAAACATTTTATTTGGTGTTTCATAAAGGAAGGACCCCACAGAAAACTAACCAAAGAATTGAAATATGAAGCTTCTTTCTCCTCAAGACATTTTTGGTTTGTTTTTAAAGCAATTATACAAAGTGCTCTAATTGTTACTTACTTTAGGAAGGGGTTACTACCATAAGGTACAGACTAGACCAAAGATATTTTGAGAGTTTTTAGAAAAATACACCGTGATGCCAGACTGTTACACCTTTGGAGCATTTGGGTTTAGATGAATTTTACCTCTTGCAGGCAGTGGGGAAAAAAAGAAGTCTGCAGCTTTGCAGTTTACTTTAGATGATGCATTCCATTTCATATAAATTTGTTACAGTAGTTAAGCAAAACAATGGTGCTTCTATTTTCAAGCCATGTTATTTTTTAACATATACCAGAGCTGCCAGCAGCCTGCCTGCCTGCTCTGAGAGAAAGTTTCATATTCCAAAAGGCTTCCATCCCCCTACTCCCAAATGGTGAAAATAAATCAATTTCATCTGCTGGTAGTTTCATTTCTTCTTCCCCCTCCTCTTTTTTTTTTTTTTTTTTTTTTTACATTTCCCTCTCCTTCCTTTGTGGGCTCCTTTCCTCAATGCCATATGGCAGCTGAAGGAAGGGTAGAGCAATGATCTGCATTTTCAGCTCTAACAAAAGATGCAATATTGTCAAAGAGGCTCATGAATTCATGAGACATACAAGCATAGAGAAGTGCCTCCAGTCCTGTCAGGAAGGACTAAAGGGAAGCCTAATAAACCTGACGTTGCTTTAGTGCAGAGAAAGGCAGCAGTGCTTCTCTCAGTAGTTCATCTCGCTCCCATCCATCTCCCCCCAGCCCCCTCTCCCCTCCCACCCCTTTGGTTCCATGCCAAAATCCCATTAGCTCTATTAATGACATGTGGTTCAAAGTAAAAGCATGTGGCAGAACAAGAAAGGCACAAAATCAACCATCCTATCTATTCGTTTTTGATACATGTATCACGAGATAGAAGTATTTCAGTAAGGGGCCATGTCAGCTTGCCTATGTGAACAGCAAAGTGAAAAAATGCAGCATGAGGCTGTAATCAGTTTCTCAGCTGTCCTAATTCATCTCCCTAAACTCTTAACATATGAATAGCTGAAACTTAATTTTAAAACGCTGACAAAGTTTTCAGCATTTGTATTCAAAGCGCAGCTTGGGCTTTGTCTGCCCCTCGCCCTCCCCAATAGTTTAAGCTGCCTAAAATGCACTCATGAGTGGCTTTGTGTGGCAGAATGAATACATGCTGCACTACTGCAACCACTTAGGACTCCCTCAGTTAAACAAAAAAAAGGGATGACTGAACTCCGCTGCTCTTCAGAGAGATACGGTCCTTCAATACAGGTTTCCTCCTGGACTATGTTTAAAGGCTACCCATGATAAGGTTTACTGTATTTATTAATTATTTAGACCAAGCATGTTTGTAACTTGATTTGCCTTCTCTACAAGTGGGCTGCATTTTTTCTACAAGAAAAAAATTGAATCTATTTTCAAACTGAAGTAAATACTAGGTTTGGCTAGCAAGCAAGACAGTGTCTGTTATATTTATAAAGCAACACTATATTTTATTACTACAAAGTTGTAGAAAAGTACAGCAGTATTGATTGACTAAATAATAAATATCCTGTTTATTCCTTGTGCCTCAAAAGTCAGCAATATTTGCCAAAGTCCCATTTTAAATAATAATAATAATAATTTTTAAAAAGGGAATATATTTTTAAAAGCACCTGAATCAGTTCCAGAAATATAAATTCAATTTTTCAATATCTGCACATGCTTTTCTGATTATCCCCAAATAACTCAGAAAATAACTATTGACCTGTAGCTATAGAGGGCAAAAGAGTAAAGCTGAGGGTTTCTATTGGATTTAGCTGCACTTAAACCCTGGCTGGAATTGCTGGTCATGGCAACCACCCTGTAAACCCGTAACTGTCAGGCAGAGCAGAACTGCAACAAAATAAGTCAGCTATTCAACATTTCCTTTCCTCTTTAAGAACATCTGTTTCTATATCTCATGTCCACTCAGCAGGGTGTGGATATTTTATCAGCAGAACAGCAGTTGGGGCTGCTTAGGGATCCAGAAATCCATCATCTGTTTTTCTGACTTTTATTTTCCTCTTTAACATTTGTATTGCATTTAACTATGGGTCTTGCACAATCTCAATTTTTTTTTTTTAATCATGTTATGGCAAATCTAAGCACCATTTCAAATACAAGATAAAGCAAACATCCTTGCCCAAACTTAGAATCTTGGATATGAAGATATTTAATATTTTGATAGGAAGTACCATTAATGCCTGCACTTTTAAAGAGAAAAGCAGCTTTGGGCTCTAAAATCATCAGTGCTCTTGTACATATCAGCCACAGATTACTGATTTCCTCTTGAATTCCACCAAAATTTAAGTACCTCTTTGTAAACTAGCCCCCATTTACTTGTACATCTATATCTATATCTATATCTATATCTATATCTATATCTATATCTATATCTATCTATCTATATCTATCTATATCTATATAATTTATATCTATGTCTACAGGTAATCTATATCTATTTATTTAGACTTCTTTGATGCAAACATTGATCATCAGTTGAACCAGAAACTCAGGTGTTCTATGTTTGTGGATATAACTCAGTCAATACCATGGCTGGTGTGCCCAGACTGTGGCAGCACATCCATTTTGGTTCAAGGTTTGAGGCAACACGCTTGGCTTTATATGCTTGCATCTTTGTGGGCACATCAGTCAGAGTGACTCAATGTCTGCTAAGTAGAAATTTCTATGCTCATTCTAGTGAACTCACCTGTGGTTTGGGATTTAGCCCATACCTTCCTTCATAGCACGCTACGTTCCATATGAAGCTAAACTAGGTATTTTGGGAAATGTCCATGTACATTTTTCAAGAGCACAAGGGATAACTGTTACTTCCATTTTGTTTTACCAAAACAACATAATTGTAGTGTGTTTTTTTGTGTTTAAGTATTATATGCAGAAAAATGTAATCCTTGGCTGGTGGGTGGGGTTTTGGGATTTTTTTTTAACAAGCACTAGTAAAAACTGAAAATACTTTGCTGGAGAAGTAGAAAAATCTCTTGATCTACCAAAGGCATGCTAGATTACCTATCACCATCACAGCAACATCTCTTTTGGATTAGAGGTATTTTGTTTTAGCACCTCAAATACCAGGGCTACTCTTGTAAACCCAAAGACATTAACAAGAAGAGAAAACAGATTCAACATTTCCGATGAACTGGATAGTGACAAACTCAAGTGCGTCATCCAAGTGACATTCAAGCACCATCTTTTTTCTTTTTTTAGCTTTTCTCAATGCCTCAATTCTTCAGATTTGGTCCAGGTGGGTAAAATGCTTTCTGCCAAGCTGTAGCAGAGAAGTATGAAATCTTCTACTTCCTACCTCATTGCATGGGTTAGCTAAGACACACTGAGGCTTGAGCATAAAGTGACTTGAAAGAGAGGTTCATTCCCTGGTCTAATAGCCACATGATGGGAACCATCAGCAAAATCCTAAGATGGGGAAAATCATAAAGAGGTAAGTTTTGAATTAGAAGAACTTTCTTTCAATATATTTTCCCTCCCCTTAGTCATAATTTTGTCTACCATGCTTGAAATTTTAAGTATGACACCACAGGTCTATCTGGCTGTAGCAATTTTTTCCTAGCTGTTAACAGATTAATTTCTAATAAGATTCTATTTCTCCCAGCTATTTCTCTCAGGAGCTGCAACAATTCCTCTGAAAACAGACCAGCAGCTTTGGTACAATCTTACTTCGTGTAACTGGAACAAGGTGTGATGCTAGTAAATCCTGCAACTAGATGTGACAAGAATAAAAAACTTCTTTTCATTTCCTCCCTGCCACCCAGACAGGTAGTAGTGAATGACATTTTGAAGTTTTCTGATTCCAGATGCAGTGTTAATTGCCAGACATCAGTGAAAGAATGCAGCTAATGTTATAAACATTATTCCCTACAGCTTTGACATTAAGCAGAGACAGCACAGAAGGGGTCATTTCTCGTGTGTGAGACTGACAAATAAAGGAAGTTAATGTGAAGTAAACATGTAGATTCCAACAGATTAATTAAAAAGGCATTTTCATTATCTTTGATGTTTATGAAACAGACCTCATGTTTAGATAAATTAAAACCAGGGTATATACTATAAATTATACAGATAGACTTGAAATGTTATGCATACAGAACTGAAAGAAAAATTTACATGGGCTCCATAATTTTGTCCCTAATGCTGCTTTTTTTTTATATTTAAGTGGATTCAGTCTTGCTCAATACACATCTGGTTATGCATAAAATTAAAACCAAATGCCTCATTTTGTTAGTGGAATGTTTTAAAATATTTTTTAAGTTACTTGAATTTGGCATGGCCTTTTATGATTTTTTTAAATCTTTGGACTGAAAAGAAGCATTTGTTTTGAGCATCTGACATTCAAATGTTTAATATTTCAGCTTGCTTTTTTAAAAGTGACTGTTCATATTTCATATTTTCATAGTTCATATTTAAATGTGATTGCTCATAGCTGCTCATAAAGGCTATGTGAAATGTTGTTTTCCTTTGATTACAGGAGTAAGAATTTAAATAAGAAGATAAAGTAATTTGAGATCTCAACCTGTGTTGTTAGGCAGCAGCTCTAGAAATGTACTACATCTTAAGGAACATGAAGAATTTAAATTCTGAGCTGTAAGGAACTTGTTGTCTGGCAAAAATTCATAGGTACAAGTCGTGAACCTGTATTATGTGCAGAATTTAATTTTCCCTGATCATAAACAACTGCCCATGGATGCACTGTCCTGACTATAATGGGTATTTTCAGATCCTTGCTCAGATGAAATTTTTTTTCTTCTGCTCATGGTTCCAAGGAAGAGCTGTTGTAAACAATATTGCATTTCATATAACAATGTAGTGGGAATATTTTACCTGATAAGCCTAGGATTCACTGAACAGAATTGCCTGTAAAACCTTCTCTGGACATCCAAAGGTTCAGATAGTGGACATGATGATGAAAAGAAGCAGAAGAAGGTCAATAACAAATTAATTATGAAATTATTGTAGTCAAAGCTGAAATCAGAGACTGTTTCTCTGAGCTATTATTTCAAATTAACATAGTTTCTGGACATCTCAATTCAAAAAAGTACATTCCATGCACACACCACCACCACTGACACGTATCCTTAAGTGCCACTGAGACCCTGAGAACTTCTCTTATTTATAGCTCATATTTTCTCAAGCCAAAGTTACAAAGTGATCTCTGCCATACTGGCCCAATTATTCACAAATTGTATGTATTTAGCTAGGAAGAAAGCACAGGACTTTTCTGAAGTGTCATAGCTGTACCTTTTTTTTCAGGAAATACCTCAGAAATACCAAACTAATAAGTTCCAGAGAATGCAGCAGAGAAAAAGTATTAGAAGCAACATATTTTAATTTTATCCTGATGAATAAACAAGCAGCTGCAAGGAGCATGGTAAGTCTTGAACATTGTTAGATTTGCCACACATGACAGTAATTATATTGGTATAAATATATGCACCAAAAAAAAATCCCACATTATTTGCAAATTTTCATAGCTACATTGAAGAGTAGGTCATTGGGAGAGTTTTGTAAAGATAAAAGATGTTTAGCTGCTCTTCCAAAGCTATGTCCTGGGAAAAGTACATACATTTTGGAGAAAAGAGGAAATGTTTGGACTTCCATATTTAGCAGAATTGATAAAGAAAAATGATGTGCTGTGTTTTTTTGCCAATTTTCCTGAGCTATGAAGCTCTCTGCTGCAGCAGTGCTGACACAGGTATCACTAATCACCCAGAAATATACACATGACATTGTCAAATGTGGTGCACTCATCATCTCTTTAGAAGCCAAGATGCCACTAACTCAGTGACAGGATTTAATTTCTTTCTCTTCTCATAGATCTGAATAGTACATGGAGAGGCTTGTTCTCCCCTGATATTTGGGCAGCAGATAATGGAATGGGTGACAATTTTATTGTACCAGAATTGAAAACAGGTATTATGTAATGTATGATAAAATTTAAAAGATATATCAATTAAGTATCATCTTACCAGACAGTCCTGTGAAAGGACAATTAATGTTACTTCTTTATTAGCAATTATTAAGGTTTCATTTATTATACTTATATTTAATGAGATCTGGAGACCCTCACCATATGATCTGCTGTGGAAGATCAGACAGCTACAGAAGCCGAGCTGGGTAGTGCCACAGACCTCCTGGCCCTTGCACAGTGGAATCCACGGGAGAGATAATTTCAAGGCAAGAGCAAAAGTGAAGACATCATGTCTGGTCACTCTGACCCTTCTGATGAGAGAAGATGTAACAAGGACATTGCTGGCACAAAATAATCTAACAGTGGCTTGATAAACAAAAAGGTTGTGTTCCTAAGGGAACAGAGGCAAAGAGGTCCCAGTGGAAAATTTTGTAAGGACGTTAGAGAACTATAAATACTGGTAATTAGTGTAATAAACTGCCTTTCCTAGCACAGCATGGTCCATGCCCCTCAATCACTGCAATCTTCAGGAAACAATTCCTTCCAAAAGTAAGTGGTAACACAAAGCTAACACAGAGGTAAGTGCAAAGCAGAACTCCAAATACCAGTGTGTTTGCCTTTGGCAATTTGGATAAAGTACCACATTCCAGTTGGGTTTTTTTTCATTATTCCCAAATGAGATAGTTATGAGAATGACTTTGGAAGAAACCAGAAAACCAGTCAGGAGATGAAAAATCAGATCTGGGGCTATGTTATATCTCTAGACCTTACTGGCCTTCTTGGTTTGAAATAAAATTACTTTTGGCAGAAGACCAAAGTATGGTGAGAGATGATGCTCTGAAGAATTTAAACTCATGATAAGAGCAACAGTCTGATTCTTCCAGCATTTTCTTTTCACTTGGAAGAGCAACAGATGATCTCTTTTTTCACAGTTTGCCTCTGCAAATTTGGGGGCTATCTTTGGCTAAGCTCACAGTAGATCAAAGTTGCTTGTGTTTTGTATAGGGGGGTTTAAGAAACTGACAATACACTTTGATGTTCAATAAGGTAACTATCTGTCTATCCATCTGTTAAAAAGGAGGGTATTAATACACATAGTAGCGACTTGTCTCCTTAAATATAGGTGTTTTGTGCTGGTTGAGATGTTCTAGCTTCTTTTAGACCTCAGCATAGAGGAAAACATGGTGGGGAACAAAGAGGCTCATTATATCTGGAACAACATCTGGCAGCCAGGTGGAATACCTTGGGAATCTAAAATGGTGCTAGAAATCTATATGTACAAACTTAAATATTTATGACAGGTTTGACATCAGGAGTAACTTCTTTATAGAGAAAGGGTGATTAAATAAACATTGGAACGGACTGCCCAAGAGAAATGGTGGAGTCATCATCCCTGGATGTGGCACTGAGTGCCATTGTCTGGTGGACAAGGTAGTGACTTGAAATAGGTTGATCTCTCAATGAGCTCAGAGGTCTTTTTCAACAAAAATGATTGTCTGGTTCTGTCTCATTAATAAAAATAAAACAAAAAGCACCAGGAAAGGTCCAGAAGAGATACAAAGAAATAATTTTAGAAATAATAAAAACAAGGTAACATAAATTTAGGATCCTACAAAGCACCAATATTGACAGTACTTGCAAGGCTGCAAACCAGGGATTTCATGAGTATCTGAAGCTAGCGACAGAACAGCAAATTAATGTTCTTTTTAGAAACTGCATTATGTTTTGGTGTTACATTATTATTTTTATAAGCAAGGGAAGTAACCTGTACTAGAGAATACTGTGAGAAGCATTACTGAAAGGCCAGCAGTGAAGAATTCAAACCATTGTAAACCACCTGTAAACCCAGAATGTGAAGTCATACCAGGAGATGCATCCATTATGTATACACAGTACATATAGGGCAAAGCCATTTTTTCCTGGTCTCTAGCTTTTCTGTTAAAGCACCTTAAGTGCTTTTATTTCAGATTTGAGTCTACCAAAAAGAAAATCAATATTTTTCATGCTTCATTTGAGATCAATGGAAACTTGCCACTATTTTGAATGGCATGCATGTTTTTTGTCAATTGTTAGTTGAATATCACTGCAGACACTGCAAGAACTTAGGCTGTTACACACGGATACACAATATAAATTGAGGTGTTTCTACTGAGAATTGAATCTAACCTATGTTTTAAATTTTGGATTTTTCAAATATTTAACTTCATTTAAAAGCCTAATTCTGAATAGACTGAAGTAAAAAGCAAAACTTGAGCTATTGTTTGGGATTTTCTTTTTTTTTAAAAAGGCCACAAAACAGAACAAACTTTAGTTTTTTGAAGTCACTGGGTAAGTTAAATTCTATAATTTGCCCAGTGAAATATTGATAGCCACATCTAATAAAACTGATGGTAGCTCAGAAACTATTTCCCTAAATCTTGTGCAGCAGAATTTTTTTCTTACTTTGTCATTAAATTTACCTTTGACTTTTCACAAATGGAATATTAGGCTTTCTGAAAGATGTTTTTTTTTTGCTTTTGACAGAAAAAGCATCTCCTACTAAGAACTTATTAATTATTACTTTGAATTACTAAATCCCACAAAAATTCCTTATATTAGGAAAGAAAGAATTCAGTTTTTAATCTGTCATTACTTTTGATAATTTTATGTGATATATACATATGTGTGCATCTTCATTCAATCCATAACTTTAAAAATAAACATTAACTGCCCTCCATTGAAAATTTTCTTAATTATAAATATTTTGCAATTATGGGTAATAATTACAAATTGTTGCAAGTCTTTAAAATTCAGATAACTTTCTTTTCCAATAACATCCTTGTAGCCTAATTTGAATTCTTCCCAAGGAATTGCCATGGTAGTATTGAATTATAGCAATAACAACAGAATTTAACCTGCTTATCTGGGTAATCATGGTTAGATATTCTTGTGTTGATGTCTGGATGATATGCTGTTTCATAATTTTTATCTTACAGTCAGGTCTATTTAATATGAATTTAAGCAAGAGCTAGTAAAACTGAAAGAGGGCACTGTATTTAAGACAATTTTATGTTTATGCTAAAGACACAAGAAAAATGTTTTTGCAACTTAGTCAAATAAAAATGTAGAGAATCTGAACATATTTTGGATCACACTGTGGTCAGTAAACCCTGCTTTGAAGTCAGTGACAAGTGGCCTAAATATCATTGAGTAAAAACTAACTTTTCCACCATAATAAATTCCACATGTTCAGAATAATTTTTGTCCCGTTCTAAAAGAAAACAATGGGACCATGTGTTTGCCTTGGAAAAAAAAACCCAAAAAAACCAAAATCTTGTTCCTAAACAAATGCTCCTTAGCATGTAGCTCTAACTCATTATTTTAATTTCTCTAGAAATATTTCTGTTATGTGACACTTCCATGTGAGGTTTTCTTTTATCCCAAAAGGAATATAGGGCCTCACCAATAGAATTCTTTAGACTGCACTTTATGTCTTGTTCCTAAGGCCAGTTAGTCTGAAATTATATCATTTTACCACCTTTTTATAAGTCTTGAATTTCTTTCAATGTTTACACAGGAATAGAGGGTCAATAGAGCAACAGTTCCAATAATAGTTTCAGAGCTCTGATAAATCTTATTTATATGGGATAGAAGTCAGATATTTTTTATATCTGATATATATATCAGATATAAAATCTTTCTGATAACATTATTATGGTGGAAAGGAGAGAATTTTCATTCTTATCCAAAGAGGTGAACCAAGAAAGATATCTGAAAAACAGACTTTGTGAGCTTCGTGTGCCAATGAGCAGCAGATCTCTCAGTCTGTGGTGTGTGGATGTGTTACACGCTCTTGACAGACATTGCTTTCGCACAATAATTGCTGCAGTCTCTGTGGGCAGCACTCAGGAATCATTTCCCTCCAGGAGTGAATTAACTCAGGTTAAAGAGAAGCCCACTGCTAGCTCTGAGCAGTTGCATGCTGTGTGAGGTTATTTCTGCAGCTCAGCAGACTGCATAGCAGCTCATATTTCCTTCTTAACCCTGCTGTGCTCCTGCTGCCATGGAAACTCCAGGTGTCTCTTGTAGTGTGTTTTTATACTTTATAATACTGTGTAATGGTTTTGGTTTTGTATCCCCTTATTTTCCCAAATGACATACCCCTTTTTGTACCCCCTTCCTCTACCTGTGTAACCATTCTCCTGTGTTGAGATCATCACCAAATCCCCGCCCTGGCTCTCTGTCAGTCACTCAGCATCCCATCCCCTCTATCTAGAACTTTCGGTCAAAGCCGTCAAGTGATTAGTCCGAGGTCAGGGGACAGCCCCCAAAGTATTATTTTATACGCTATCCCAAATGTCCATCCCTAAGGTTGCATCCCTGGAGGGCCTTTCTTGGTCAGCAAATGTATCTACCCTCGGTTTCCTCCCCCCCTTTAAATGTAACCTGGAGATTCCTTTGTTTCACTCTGAGCACGGTGCCCACTGAGGTGTGGGGCTCCCTGGGGAGCTCCGAATAAACCTTGGACTGGCCCCCTGTTCAGAGTCGGCCTTTTACCCTCCACCGATGTCTCCTTTGTCTCTTCTGATGCAAAGGTGACTAGCCCAGCTGCCCTCAGTACCCTCGGGGCACCAGAGAGTGTCCCCCCGCTGTCAGTCACTTCGGGGCTGCCCCCCCGCTGTTTGCCGCCCCGGGGCTGGCCAGGGTTCACTGGGAGGCACCCAGAGAGAGACAGAGACAGTCTCTGACAAAAAAGAGCGGAAGTTTTCACTTAGCATTTTCTGCTGTTTCTTTTAACAAGCCTTGCCTACTGCCAAGCTTGCTGCAAGGACTCTCAAATCACTTAAAATATAGGTTTATATAACTGAAAAACTTCATGTAAAGCATGAGTTAGGACTCATAACCAACACAACTCATGAATTAATAATAGAATATTTTAGGTCAGAAGGACTTTAAAGATCATCTGGTTCCAACCCCCTGCCATGGGCAGGTGTTACAGTCCAGTTTGTAAAATTATTAGAAATGCCTCTGCCTCAATTAAGATGCAAATGAGACCATATGCCAAAGGCAATACTATGGGGTTTATCTGATAGTAAATATGAGAGGGAGAGAGAGAAAAAAAAAGAGAGAAAGAGGAAGAAAAAGAAACAGCAAAGAGATGGGGAGGGCAGATAGTGACAGAGACGTATTGAAGAAAACATCACCATCCATGGATCCCAGTGATGTTCTGTTGATCCTTTCCACCTGGTCTTCTTGGTGAGAGTCCCCCCAAAACACATAGAATCATAAGGATCAATATCTTTGTACAGTTTTTGTGATAATGAGTAAAACTCCTTCATAACAATGTTAATGGCATGAAATATTTCAGTCCCTGACAGCAGGGACACCTTCCACTACACCACTTTACTCATAGCCCGAATCCAGCCTGGCCTTGAATACCTCCATAATCTATAGTTAATTTGAGGTAAGTGGTCAATATTTGTTTTCCACTGAGGACTAGAGAAAGTTGAAATTATATGCATCTGTTTTCGGAAGATTGGAAATAAATAAAAAAATTTGTCCCAATTCTATTATGGGAGTAAGTGCTCATTTTTACTGCCAGGTAAGTGTTTGTTATTATTATTAGTAGTAGTAGTAGTAGAAGCAGTAGTAGTATTGTGGCATATTTACAGAGACTGTACTTATATATTTTCTTTAGAGAAAAAAATTGTTGCTGATGAAATAATTTTCTTCCTTGTTACAACCTGTTCTCAGTTTGTTTTGGATAGTGATGTGATCTATTATTCAGTTTGCCATTGACTTTTCTGGGCTTCCAGATCATAGCTTACACCAAATCTGTTTTTCACACTGCACAACATCTTTCCTATTATCTCTAAAATGAAGAGACACTAAATTCAAGCTTCATCATTCAAATGACATTTTTTTGAACTTGAACACAATAACTACATGTCATGAAGCCATGATATAATTTAATCCACCTATTTCAATCTTTTATCTGCAAATCCCTAATGTTCAAGTGAATTTTGATAATCTTACAGGCTAAGTCCAGTATCAGTAAGTGGTGTCAAACCAGCTTAGTCCAGTAAAAGTCTTGTTCAGCCACCTCATGACTCCCACCTTCCCTGCTCTGTTTTTCTCAGTTTATGGTACTGGGGGAACACGAACCAACCCAGAGTCCCAGGCTGCAGAAGACACTGAGTAAGTACAGATAAACACCCCTCCCCACCCCACTTTCAATTCCCTCAAGGCTTTTTGTAGTCAGAGAATCACTGGGGCCTTCCTGAATGAGTATGTTTTCATTGCAATACAATGCAAAAGGAATGTGAATTGGCTGCTTCCTTTGATACCACTGTGACATGTAAAAAAATTCTCATTTCAAAACAGTTTTTCTCCCTCTCTTTCCCCAAGCTGAATCTTTCAGTTCCTGCTCCTCCTTACCAATCAGCAAGAATTCATAATCTTGCACGATGGATTAGCAGTTTTTGATTGTTTGCTAAATATAATCTCCTGGTGATTTATTATAAGCAAAGTGCCGAGAGAAAATAGGTGAATATTCTAATTTTCAATATACTTGGGACCATTTCTTTGCAGGTTTATGTTGTGTGCTCATAGCATGTGCACCTTTTCTCATTTGTGCAGACACTGATACTTCCCAATGCCACTGTGGGAGCTGTGCATCATTCTACACCACTTGCATGAGTAAGCTCCTATCTGTGCTCACACAGGCACATTTTTCTGCAGCTCTCTAGAAGCCTCTGAAAATACATCCCATGAAAGTAGATGACTGTGTAAGGGGAAGTAGAATGTGTGTATTTCAAATGCTAATTTTTTATTTAAAATTTCTAACACAAGAAAAAGATGGCCAAAATTCTATATCCCTACCTGTATTAACTCTTGTTAGTAAAAAACTTATCAAATAATAGATTTTCAGCTTGTAGGCCTTTTGAGGCAAAATAACAACAAGTGTATGCCATGTGTTGCCAATGTATTTTGCTCTCTCATCTACATAACTTACAATAGCAACCAGTGATTGCAGCAGGACTGTATGAACACAGCTACGATGAGGAGATTAAACAGAAGCAAGCAGCTAAACACAACACTAGGATTCCTGTCAAATTATTAAATAACTAATTCATTAAACCAGAGAGCCAAATTAGAAAACTGGCCATTTGTGCCTGTAGACACACTGTAGTTAGAGTAATTGGGACCAGCTGTTGTACTGTTTTGCTCCTGGAAGTGATCCAACATTATTTGAAAGCGACGTCAAAACATGGAGGCAGGCTGCAGAGTGAAGATCGTGCTTCTGCTTCCACACTTCAGGCCCTTTATTCCTCAAGCAGTTTATCTGACAGCCATGAGGGATCAAGCTCCGTCCAGCTCATCTAGCAACCATAACCTAGCTGCCTAGCTGGAATGATTGCACCCAGAATTAGTTGGTGAAAACTAATAACTGAAATTACTCTCAGTAATTTGTTACGGAGAGAGCTTTACCATCCCAAAACATACACACACTTGTATATGTTATTGCATCAGGATTAAGAAAAAACTTTACCTAGATTATAAAGGAAAAAATAAAAAGTATGGGTTTTAATTACATTTTGTCCAAATTTCTTGTCCCACTTTTTTTTTTTTTTTCCCAGAGGAAAGAACAAACTATTGCAAAATCTCATTTTCAAACTTGGAAATTCCAATGTTATTACACAGCACAGTATAAGTGCAAGCTATAAAGGTTACTGCAACATGTCTGAAAAAGACTACACATTAAGAAATCTTTTATTCCATGAAACATATCTGGGTCAAAACAAAAGAAGGATTTAAGAAAAATATTTCAAATCCAGTATTATGTATACATTTGTGAATTAAATTGCCAAACAAGCAAATCTAATTAGTAATGGTGAAAGTGTTATGTTGTTTACATGCTCCATATAAATTAATAATTTTCTATCCTTTATAAAAATATTCTTATTTGAGATTTAAAAAATCCAATTTGGTAGAATTAGAGATCTGTGTGATTTTAACCCAGATATGTGTAAGGATCTTCAAGTATCTTTATGATACAATTTTTTGTTAATATGTTGCAGAGAGTGGATGGTAAGCCCCTGGCTCTACATTTTCATCTGCATTGAACAACAAGTTATGATATTTAAATTGTTGACATTTTTCTACTTTTTAGAGGACTGGAATGGAATGGAAGCTTCCAGAAGAGAGGCATATCTTGGAAAGAATGGGGGAGTAAATAAATACAAATACACTGAACCCTAAAAAACCCCCCAAACTTATATTATTCTAATAATTGAATATTATTATAATATTAAAATAAAATAAATACTAAATATTATTATAATATTTTTTTTAAAACCCAAAAAAGGTATTTGTGCATTTAAATTATTTCCCTTCCCTTGATGGAAAAGAATTTTTTTTTTTTCAACTTAATGTGAAACTTTTTAAGTTGCATTCCTGTCTGTTCTGTTGACTACTTTTCATCTCTGGGATTAGTTTGCAGCAGATAATCAGAGGAGATGGACAAACCACCTCTAGGCCATTACACATGACGTTATGTTCTAAAAAGATTGATGTTCTATCCCTCAAACTAGAATCTGGGCATACTGACACTGAGCTGTACAACACCCAAGCTGTTTATTGCTATTTAAAATCTGTAATTGCCACTTCAGGCTTTACACAGCTTTGAAAAATCAGGCTCATATCTTCTTGGCATAGCACTGTATCCCTTGGATGTGGCAGCTCAGGTTAGTCCTAGAGTGGGGATCACTACTGACAAGGTGGTATTCAACTGTACACATTCATATATTTATGGAAAACTTCTTGCCACAGAAAAAAGAAATCTGCTGTATAAATATTTTACAGCTTATCTAAGGAGGTATAAAATAATCTTGACTACAAATTAAGACATTGTTACTCCTTTTGTCTTCTAAAGTAAATTTCTGAGGACAGCTAAAACAGATTTTTCCTTCATTAGGGATTCCAAATCCTTCATAACTTAAGGCACTCTCCTTTGAATAGATCAAAACTTAGACAACAAAAAAAAAAAAGAGGCAGCATTCTTACCTCTCTAGCTTTTGGCCACAGTCTGTTGCCAGTGTTGTGCTCAGTCACATGTGAGAGTAACTTGAATGAAAAGCCTTAGGAATAAACACACTTTAAAAAAATTAATGTAAATAATTAAAATTATATTTTCAACCTCATAACTAAACTCCCAGTCACTGCCCAATCTGTTTTTCCTCACCAAAAATAATCTCAGGATTACAATCTGAAATACATACCAAGGATCAACACTAAATACTTACCACAACTGTGTAACTCGCTGATTCAGAGCAAACATCTCACTGACATTACAATCAAACTTCCAACTTCCTTAGTTCTTTCATCTTAGAATATAAGCAGGAATATAACACAACTGAATATGTAACACTCAAACACTTTGTTGTAAATATAAATAAAACCCAAGAGCAATCAAACTTTAAAAGGCAACATGAAAGTGTTTTGGGCCATATAAATCACTAGACAATATAAGTAGATATATTTATCCCTTCATAACAAACTCAGTTACACGTGACAAGTCGTAGAACTGTTATAACAATATCACCTGCCCAATTTTAAAGAGAAGTATCACAATGCTCCAAAGGCAAGTCAAGAAAAAATTTCAAGTCAGTGATCACCAAAGAAACCTTGACACCAAAAAAACCCTGACACAAAGTAACTTTCTCTCCAGAAAGAATAAAATTACCAATGCTTTATTAAGCTCCACTGTTTTCTGGAATGACTTGGCCACAACATACTTTTCCAAAAACCAGCTCTGCGCTCCTCACCCTCTCTTGACCATCTTTCAGAGAAGAATCATCCTTCTCTTGCAGCCTGTTGTGAAATACCTCCCATCTGAGGGACATGAAAGAGTCTCGTAGAAACTCTTAGAAACTTGAGCAATAACAAAAAAGTGTTTAAACACTTTTATGTAGTAATGTACCACAGTAATTTTATGACAAATTTCCAGTTGTTTTCAAATCATTAGAGAATGTTTTAGTGAGTTCTTTTTCATGTGGGGAAAAACACTTTTGAGGAACTTTTGAGGAACCTGCAGCCCTGGCCCTGATGGCTGAGCCTTGCTTAGTGCTGTTAAGGCAAAATTACCTCTGCAGCAGTAACTGCAATCTGGTTCTTGAGACTCCTCAATGTGCTGCATTTTCAAAAGATGGCTTTTAAAAATAAAACTATAAATGCTTTTGGAGGAGGGTTTTGGTGGGTTTTTTTTTTCAGTTTCAGTAAACACTATACCATTACTACAGAATTTAGATCAATTATGGACAGATGAACTATGTACATTAAGCATCAAGATGGCTTTGTCCTGCTGGATTCATGTCTTCTGGAAAGCAGTAGAATATAAGGAGGTCATGTATTCATTTCTTCTGTACATTGACAGTGGAAGGCAGGGGAATCTTGAAAAAGCTCAAACACACATACCTGGGTCACAGAACAGGAGGATCTCTTACATCTAAACTAATATCCTGATCTCTCAAGTGAGAGCATCTGCTTCAAATATTTATCTACTCTTTAAAGTAAAGAAAATCCTGACAGAGTGTCTATCTTTACATCCAGATTTTGATTAATAAGGATCTTAAACTGATATTGATTTTAGACCTAAACACTAGCTATTTTTTAGAAACTGAAGACAGCCAATTCTGATAAACAGAAGACATTTGTTTCACTCTGAAAATGAGACGACCAATTTGGAAATACATTGCAGAATAGGGAAGCCAGTGGTACTTTCCTACCTCAGTCAGAAAAAAAATAGCAGAGTCAAAACAACTATTTTGCCTGTTTCTGGAAGAAAATTTCTGAAATATGTCTCTTTACAAGAATCTCTGTGTGTTTTTCAAGATTTAGAAGTCGCCAATTCAGAAAGATTACCATATTCAAACCTTAAAATACTGTATAAGTTTGTAATTCCCTCCATTCTCCCCCCACACTTTTTAAAAAATAAATTAATGAGTCAATTCTCTTACCTGGGTCCATGTTTATTAGCCTAATGTCTATTCAAATATATGGTGAGATGTCCAGCAAAGCAACCAGCTATTTTCCTTGGGTTTGTGAAGGATTTTTCTTTCCACAAGGATAGATTGGAGGTCCTGTAAGTTCAGGAATCACATTGGCATGCAGCCCCTCAGCTGCTCTAGGTGCTGGCTCCAGACACCTGTGCCTCATGATCTCTCCCTGATGTTTTCCCTTCCATCCCATTCACTACCTTTTAAGGCAGCATCAAAAAGTGGTCTGGAGAAGCCTTTCCTTTGAACCATGGGGGTGGGCCTTGTCCCCAGACTGTGGGGCCAAACACCCTCCTGGCACAGTCTCAGGAAGAGGCAGATCAAGGTGCTCATCCATCTGCCAAGAATGGGGGAGCTCCCCCCAGACACCTTTGCTCCTCTGTTCTTTGCCTGTATGGATGAGAATCTTTTGTCACATAACTTAATTTTTGTGAAGAAGGGAAGAGTTTGTGAGAGAAATCCAATTACCAGGATATGATTAGGTTTTTCAGACAGATTCATTAGTGGACTGAACAACCATAAAGTTATTCCACATGAAAGTCAAATAATGTATCAGAACAGATTCTACTCGAGCTGAATCTAAACATAGAAAAATAATGTGAATTTCTATGATACTGCATACCCTCTGAGCCGTGAAAGTAATCTCATTGCAAAGTATTTGTAATCATTTCTGGACACTGTTAAATTTTGTAGAAAGCAAATCAGTTACAGTTGTAGAAAAAAATTTGAAATGTCAACAATGGAATCTTTTTGTTGATTGCAAAAGACATTTTCCATCTGGTCCGAAGCATGAAAATATCCTGAAGTGACCTGCATATGCCAGAGCTCAGCTGAACAAAATGGTAATGTAATCCTGCAAAAGCTTCCAAACAGGGGAAAGCCTTTTCATTTAGGACTAGTTCCTTCTTCCATTGAAGACAAAGCACAACTTTGATTGACTCAGCAGGACAGGTCTTAAAAACGTCCAGTAAAATTGCTTATGGTATGCAGCCAGACACACAGAGAAACTCTAGGGAGAAATTATACTTGGGCAAACATTTGGCAGAGATAAAGGAATCTGGCATTCCATCCCATTGATATCTGGAGCTTACAGTCAGAATTCAGCCCAGATTATATAACACACTGAAACTCTATGAGCTACAGTTAATAAAAAGAATTATTTCCCATTTGCAGGGACAAGAAGTAAGAGTTACAAAGTGGTTGCAATCTTAATGATACACATTTTTCCCCTCTTTATAACTTATGTGAAATCACAATATATTGCCTCCTACAACATGCAACAGTAAAACCCACTTACAGTAAGTCTTACAAAAATGGTCATAAGCACACCTATGGGTGTGCAAATGGATCTTGCAATGGACACCAAAAATGGATATAAAAATCTTCCTGTCAGCTGCTGCACAAGTGGACTGAGACAGGGGTTAAATTAGCCTTAATGATATAACAGATAACATTTTTATATGTTAAAATGAGAAATTAACTATCATAAATAGTAAGGCCATAAATCTCTCTGTAATAGAGATTTAGTGAGCTACAGTAATTTCTTTTTTTCTTTCATTTTAGGTCATATTTTGAACAAGATTTTACATTTTTCGGCTCTAGCTTAAAATCTTACTGATTTCTCTGTCCATGTCAAATTTTTCCAATTTTTTTCTTTTTCCAAGTGTTTAGTAGATCTGCATAGAGGACACAGCAGATGGTTTAGGACACAGTGCTATTAAACAGGAAGAGACAGTAAATTTCTTCCCATCATCAGCAATGAATGATTATTTTCAAAGTATAATAAAACACAGATGTGCTTTTGATATACATTTGAACGAGGTATTTTCTTTAGACCAATTTTCTGCTGAATTTGAAGTACTAGAAATACTTCCATATTTCTAAATTTAGTTATTTTCCAAAGTTGTATTAGAAACTGTGTGTTCAGAAGCTGCAGCACTTGTAGTTTCATAGACTAACTCCACAATGCTGTAACACACCAAAATGACATTAATTGTTTACATATCCTAAACTAAAGAAACAAGAGCCAATCAAAATTTCTGATCACTCAGATAAGAAATGAAGATGAAAAATGTAAAATGAAGTGACTATCAAAATATTTATCTCAGCTATTATGATATTACTTTAATGGATTGCTAATTGCAGGGTAATAAACCATCCCTCCAGGCATAGCCTTTGGAAGAACGTGGGATATGTGCACAGTGTCCTGGGGGAAAAAGAGACACAGCAGTCACCAGCTTAATCAACCAGGCATATACCCCTGAGACTCCCATCATGTTTAGGAAGGACCAGCAGGAGAAAATCAGAAGCGTTTTTTGGGGTACTGCTCTTTGGAATCCATCATATTTCCATGTACATGGGCTGACACATGGAAAGGCGGAACAAACTCCACCTCTCCCGCATTTTGTTTTGAGAACAATCCAAGTATTTGACATTGCCAACACTCATGTCAAGTTCCAGTGCTAAAGGTCCTGGTAATTCTTCCAGAGCTGTGTGAAGTGAGAGTTTTTCCTCCCTTTAGAGTCAGTCACAGTTAAATTCTAAATTCATAACTGGAACATAATTCACACAGCAATTTACATGCACCAAGAGATTATGTGGCCTCACTCTGGAATGCTGCACCACAAAGGAAGTTTCTATAGTTATTTAAAGCAAGCAAGCCTTTCCCCAGCTATTAAAGAAATTTAATCTTCTTATCCTTATATGGAAGAAGTCTTTGTTTATATATATTAAAAAATCCCCTTGCAATGTCCTATCCCTTCACTATTAAGTTTTCTGCTCTTTTCTGCTTTGCCAAAGAAATGGTGAAAGAATGTGAAAAACTTTTATTAGGTGTTTATTATCAATTACCAGATAATGAAAACCAGCAAAGTTAATGGAAAAAAGTTATCCATGGATTTCAGGCCAGATTTTCCTTTTCCCATGGGAAACCCTTTAAGAGAAGGACAAAGGGGAAGCAATCTGTGAGATTTCTTAGATGGTTCCAGTGAGGCTGACAGCTGGACAGAGTTATTTTCTACTCGCCTCCCTCACTGAACAACTGGGGAATCTGACCCCTGTATCTTGTAAGCTGTCAGAGAGAATCAGGTGTACTCCTCAGCAAAATTAGCCCAAGCTTCCAGGGCTTCCTCCACTGGCTGCTCAGAAGACCAAAGCACAAGGCAAGGCCACAGGCAGCAAACAGAAGAGCCTGCTGGTTGCTGTTAAATTCCCTCTCTGGCAAGTGGGCAAGAAGAGTATTAACACAGAAAAAGATGTGCATAAATTAATAACTCTGTCCCAAAAAATGCTTCCTTGTAATACTTTTTATCTTGATTTCTCAGTGAGTTTGAAAAATAGATTGCAAGCTATGAAATCTGAATATCTCTTGGATGTTTTGTTAGGAGTTGTCCCAAATGCTGTGTTTGTGCACAGACAGTGTCCTAAACTAGTGTTCCCATTACTACAAAGACAGACACAGCAAAAAAGAATTTGTCATCTCTTCCACAAGAACTAATCATACTCTTCAAATATTTCTCTATTTTCATGTAGCTCATCTTGGAGATTCCTGTGACACTCCAGCACAATTCCAAGGAGAAATACACCTTCTGTGCGGAAGAAAAGATATCCTCTTTACAATAAAATTTCCACATAATAAAATATCAAAAAAAAAGGTGCCACAATAATTATAATCCAAAGTGCTTGGGAATGGCCATATGGCTACAGGTGCATAATCAAGATATGTACAATACTAAAGCTGATACAAAAAAATTACCTCTTCTATCAGAAAGATTCATCTTCAGTCCTTTGGGTTTTTAATACAAAATATTTACAATTCAGGGATCCTGCTTAAGAGATGAATGTGTTTTGGAGTTTTATGTAGAGTGGAACAAGAAGCAGAGAAACCAGTACCTGAAAAAGATCAAGCTCAGTTGACATCAACACCTTTATAGATACAAAATGCTAAATCATACACTAATAGTTAGGCATGCCAAGGGGGGAATAGCAATGTGGAATTATTATTATATTGTGTAGATATTTTATTTCACATATCAAGAATTAAGTAGAGCTGAGATCCTTGATGGGACAGTATCTAGAAGGCATGTTTTACTTCCCGAATTCTTTTCATGCAGGCAATAAAAATTTCATCTTGATATGCAAACGGTATTTTATTATTATAAAGGGCAAGAGGTCCATATGCCTTTCTTATCATATCCATATCCAGCATTATTTCCCTAGGGATGAAGGGTCACAAGCCATCACCAAAAATAAAATGTCATCCCAAACATCTAGGATCCACAAGTCATTCAGAAGTGATCATCATGGGTTTCCCCAGCTGTAATTATGTAAGCTATGTTGATGGGGTCTTTACCCTTTCCAGTCTCTGCAGATCAGAAAATGTAGTTCCCTGCTTTGCTTCACGGCCTGATCAACTATTTATCAACATCAGCAGAAACAAACTATTTCTAGGCTTTTTTCAAACTGACATGATGTCTGTTTGATAGAGAAGACTGTTCTCATTAATCCAAGATTTTCTTCAGCCACCCCAGTTAGGAAGGATATTCCTTTGCCAGTTTCTGTCAGCTGTGGCTGGCTACTGTTTCATTGGACATTTGGATTGCAAGAAAGATTATTTAATTATCATCTAATAAGAGCTGAATGATAATAAGAAAAAAACAGAAAACAGGTAAAGTAATTCTGTGATTGTAGGTGGATACTGCAAAACCATGAAGGGCTTAAAGTATTAGGCTTGTGAGGAAGTGGGAGGAATCCCAGACCTGGTGGGTGGTGTAGGAAAGGAGGGAATACAGAGAACCGGAGCTGTGGTGGGAGGCCAGCACATGAGTTAGTGGGATCAAAGGCATTTGATTCCCACTGCAAGCATCCAACAGGAAGCAGCTGGGGCTGGGAACGTCACTGGAGGAAGGCTGCTCACAGTAACAAGGAACAAAGGATTTGTTCCATGGTTCTCATGAGGCTGTGGTTCTTGTCTAGGAAAGGAAGTGTAGCAGTTACTCTCCACCAGCCTCTGTTGTTCATTACCCCCACCAATTTGACTTCTACAAGTATGGTTCTCTCCAAGATACACATCCTTCGTTTTCAAATTAATAAGGCTACTAATTTTAGCATACCTTAGAGAACTTTCTTCAGGAAAGAAAATGGTTTCTTACCAAAAAATATGTCTGTTAAGGTTTAGAGCTGTAATTACAAACTCAATCTATAATTAAATAAAAACTGTGCGTCCCATAGCCCAATCTTATTGATGGATGTTGCTTAGGTATGACTAACACTTCATCTCAGATATACCTGGGAGACAAAATCCTTAATAGAAGTAATCCAGACTATTTCTAACCCAGGAAATCTTTCCAGAGAAAAAGAGTCCCTCCCAAAATTGCAATCTCCCTGGGGTAATGTGGCTGTTGCTACAGGCAAGCCACAGGCCTGTTTCTGGTGTTAGCCCACTAGATGTATTCAAAAATCTAAGCCACAGTCACTATTTAAAACACTTGGGAAATCTAACAGTAGGGTGATATCAGAGCAGTTGCAGCAATCCCATATCTGGGAAATAAAATTATCACACTCTCTGTTATAAATATAATGGATCAAATGCACAATGCATAGAAATACATTGCAATACATTTAATGAGGATGTTTCCCAGTGTTGTAGTGCCACATGTGTTTATGTTTTCTGGATGTCAGTCCACTTTTATGCCTTACATTATTTATTCTCTCCATTCCTTTTATTTCCCCCAGTTAGAAACAAAAGCAAGTAATGTCATGCAATCAATTAGCTCCTTGAGGATCATGAGGGGATGCTCCACAGATGGTGTGCAGACCAGTCACTGTAGGTTATGCTCCCTCCCCTCTGCAGCTCAGAGTTGCAGCATTCTTTGGCACACACAAAGTTCTCAGGGATGTTGATTCAATGTGGCATGTTCACTGTGCCACAAACACAAAAACAAATACAACATGTTTGCTCTGGCACTTGCTGCTTCTTCCCCTCTTGGAATACAAAAGATGGAAAATGCAATGGATGCAGGGAGAGAACCACCCCACAACCAGAGCATAAACAGATATAAACCTCCTGTGAGCCCCCTGTACTTGCTCCCTACACCCTTGTCACGTGCTTCCTTTTTATTTCTCTTATGGGGGCATCGACTGGCACAGAAGCTGACTTGACATATTTCCTGTGAGGATGCACTGCCAAAAGTACCATGTCACATTTTTCATCTCCCAGCTAGCTTGTGCCCTTACACCACCAGCTACGTGAAAGAATACAGGGAGATGTTAGTGATGCCTTGTGAAGGCTGAACTAGAACAGAGACTAGATGGAGTTAAAGAATAAAATTGGTATTTATTAGGAGGCCCTTGGTATTTATTAGGACCCACCTTGGGCAGCACAAGAGCCCAGCCAGGGCTACACCCAAGATGAACCCACAATGGTCACAAAATGGATGACTGGTCACGAGATTTCTCACTTTTATAAGTTCTGGTCCATTAGCATATTGGAGATAATTGTTCAATTATAGCTTTAACCTATGAAGTCACATCCTTCTCGTTTTTCTCTTCAGTTCACGTTGTTTATGCTCTTGGGCCTGAAATTTGGATCAGCTGTTCCTGGTTACCAGCTAGAGAACGAATTGTTATGTCTACCTACTCTGTGAAGAGAGCTTACTGTCCCCTAATATGAAGCTCAGAAGTACACTCTAAAGCAGCACAGAATCTGAAAAATATAAAAGCTAAAACCTGAGGCATCATTAGTGCTTGCCTCTGTTTCAACTCAGTGTGACTTTGCAGGTTGTTTGTAGTGGGAGAAAGGTATCTGTAACAAATCAAACATAAATGTATGAAAAGTGAGAAAAATCTTGTGGCATCAAGTCAGCTTACAGAGCTGGAGTGAGATAAAGCAGTTTCTGGCCATTTTGGAAGACAAGAAGACTTCAAGTTTGAGGGTAGAGTACCTTGCACATTGCTCTTCAAAAGAAGATGGCTGAACAGGATCAAATATTTGCTCAGTTGTTACTCAGCAGTGCCAGGGGAGGACTGTCCTCTCTCTCTGTAGGTTCCACTGTACCCAGAGAGCAAACCAGTGTTTCAAAAGCATCACGTTTTCTCATTTATTGAATTCATACAGGTCAGAATTTGTCTTTATAAAATCAAAATTGCTGTTTGTTTCTATACCTGATTTAGTTGTTTGTTTTCTTGGGTTTTTATTTAATAGCATTATCCCATCCATCCCTCTCACAAGTAAAAATAACCTGAAAAATATTTGCAGCCCCACTGCTTTTGTTTTAACTCTCAGATGCCTCATCAGTATTCCTAAAAGTGCAGAGACATAGTGAAGAAATGTATTATAAAATGAATCAACCTTTTGAGGGAAAGATGTCAGGATCTGGCATGTACAAACATGGGAACTTTCAAAGTTGTGTTTTGGGGTTTTATGATTTTTCTTTAAGCCGGCTTCTGTCACCAATTCATCCCACATACGGTTCTTGGGTAAGCCACCTTTTTGTTGTTCTTTATTGTTCCTCAAAAAGAAAATCTGTACCCATCAATCTATGCACAGTATCTATTTAATCTATGGCAAGGATCCAACTTTTTTGTACACAGTTTTCAGTTATTCACAGCTTGCTGTCAAAGACTAATGCATGCCTATCAGTTTCTATCAATGCACAGTGGATGAATATGACATTGCATTTTTCCCAAATGCCACCAGGTTCAGCATGTAAAAAAAGCTCAGAATTTAATCTAAGTTATAGAACCCTGGGCTCAGATTTGCATAAAGTTGCTTGGAGGGAGGATGTGGGAGCTCTTTGACAGCACTGCCATAGCACTCTGCTTGTGCTTCCTTGGACAAAAATGAAAGTTTTGGTGTGTTGATTTGGGGCAGAGAGAACCCAGGTAAAGTGCCTTGGTGAAAAGGTGACAGTTCTGCTTTCTCTCTCTCTACACTGTCAAGGACAGAGGGGCAAGTGCCACATGCTGGAGATGCTTTGTTCTTGTTGTGTCACAGGAATTTGCTTAAACCTAATGCCTTATTCTTCATCTAGATTACTGATATTTCCTATAGGTTAGTTCACATTTTACATATCTCCTGTACTCAATCTGTTGACATGCAGTAAGTGATGACTTCCTGGTCAGTTCCAGAGATCCTAGTTAAAATAAAATTACATTCCTTTTTTAGGGAATTCCTTCAGTTTAGTCTTATTATATTGGGTCAGGATAGCTTGAGGATATTCACAGAGATGCAACTTCAAATGACACCCTATGACTACATCAACTTCCCTTCATTTCTTATTTGTTGCAATATTTCTACATTCAGTAGAACAACATGGAGTCCAGAGATTATTGCTGGTGACTACACTACTACAAATTTTTTTCACTAAAATAACGAAAATTTAATAATTTTTAATAATTTTAATTAATTTAAAATTTAAAAAATAATTTAAATTATTCCTATTTTTGATATGCATCAAGAAAATGTTATATCTCAGATTATCCTTATTTATTTATTTGCTTTTTTGCTTAGGTTCTTTATTTTTTCATTTTGCTCTCCAGAAAGCCGGTAACGTCATTACACTAAGTAGGGAGAATAATTTGAAGAAATACTCTTGGGAATTCTGATTGAATATTTAATTGCACATAATTAAAATAAAGATAGTAAAACTCATTTGGTTGTAGCCCATGTAGTATTTAAGATGTGGGAAGCATAAACCATAAAGAGTAACCCTTCCTTTTAGTGTATTACTCAACAAAGTCCTTGGGACTCACTGCTCAGCAACTGATGCAAATTAGATAAGAAACAAGAAGGTAAAGCACTAAGGTCTATGTCTACCTTCAATTTGGAAAGAGGACGCATGTACCACCACTTGATGCAATACAGAAAGGCTGAATTTCAGCTGGATATTAAAAAATTCAGGCTGCTTTGGCTCTAATTATGGAAGATGGGGGATGCCATTTAAAATAGCTTAAAGGATAATATGTAGGGAAAAGCTGATGGCAGATTTTCCTGTTTCCTGACATTCTTGTTTAGTCTGTAGTAAGCCTTGTGACTTGCTTGCATTGGCAGATGTATGTGAAGATGTTCATAGCCAAGGCAGCTAAGGAGCATAAAATTCCTGAACAGTTACATCAAGGGACTATTCAGTACAACAGAAAAATTAAACAATCAGAAATTTATCCATTGCCAAGAATGCTGAGCTTCAATATCATTCTTATTGTGTTCATCATTCTCTTGTAATATTGTGCTTATCATTCTTTTGTGCTCAGCACCATGGAGGAGCAGGTGGGGAACATGGTGCTCCAAGACAGTCTTGGGTGCAGTGACCATAGAATGGTTGGGTTGGAGATCCCCAAGGCACTGAGGAATGCACACAGCAAGCTCACTGCCCTGACTTCAGGAGATCAGACTTTTGCCTCTTCGAGGACCTCCTCAGTAGAGTGGAAAATAATGGGTACAAAAGGAAAGGGGAAATTTAGGCTGGGTATTAGGAAGAAATTTTTCATTGTGAAGATGGCTAGATGCTGGAACAGGTTGCCCAGAAAGACTGTGGTTGTCCTACCCCTGGAAGTGTTCGAGGCCAGACTGGATTGGGCTTTGAGCAATCTGGTCGATTGGGAATTGTATTTAAGGCTCATTCTAATTTTTAACATTCTATGATTCTGTGATTCCTGTAGCCCATGATGTAAGTAAAAATACTTCTTAAATGTATCATGATGTGGCATGGTTTCATTCAAGATTTGAAATAGTGCCCTCAAAACTTAGTCTTCATGAATATGGCCACTGTGAATACACTGTGCCTTATAACAGTGGGGCATAAATGTATGGCATAAATTGGAAAGCTTATTTTGAACTTGAGTTTTCATAGTCTGAGTCAAGTTATTACAAAAGCTGTGATGAGAACATGAGAAAAAAGGGGGAAAAGAAGGTTTCAACATACTTTGCCTTCTCAGTCTATGATTTCTCAAGATTCTGTTTTTAAAATGAACCTTTGTTAATTTGGATTCTTGAGGTTTGTTTTTTTTAATTGTACTTCTCTTACATAGAGAATTTCTTCCTTTGCATTTCCAGTTTGTTTTTCAATGCAGATATCTTCACAATATGAACTTCCCCACTCAAAGATCCATTTCTGACTCATTTCTGTAACTATACCTGTTTTGCACTCAACCCATAAAGGAGCTGTTCCCAAGGTACTTAAACTAGCTACAATATTCAAAACTTCCCTTGGGCTAGATCTGTTCTAACAAAAATTTCATGGAAAAACTACTAACATTTGCCAGAGGCTATGAAACTATCGTGACTATTACAGTTTCAAAATCAGAATAACGAACAAGCAGAAATTCTAATTTCCTCATCTCCAGACCAAAAAAAAAAAAAAAAGAAGAAATCTAACAAAAAAACACCAAAGCACCAAATCAACTCCAAAAAAAGGAAAATCATGGGTAATTAATTATGTTTCTAGCTTTGAAAATTTAAACTTAAAAAGATGGAAGATAAACCATTTCATAATACGTTTCATAACAAAATTTTCCTTTAGATAAGCAAACTAATTTTTTTGTTTGTTGATGTGATCCACCCTTGGGAAAAAGGAAAACAAAAGGTTTTAACTAACAGGGTATCCAGATTTAGGGCAAATTTGGGAAGAAACCTCCAAATGACGGCCCTCTAGAAAGCAAATTCAAGTGGTCCCTCCCCACTATTGGTTTGGAAAAGATTTCCTTGGAGAAAAATGGAAAAAACCTGTTTATTTAGCAAACAAAGTACTCACAAGCATGAAAAAATGAATAATATTGAACAATGGAACCTCTCATTGTTTTGAAGAGATGGCAAATTCAGCAAGTCTTTCTGTAGATCAGAGAAAGTCCTTTTCACGGGTGTGGCCTCAGGTTTCTCTCAGTCTCTCTGGGGCTAGGGTCTGATGTCCCAGCTGCAGTGCAGCTTAGAAAGCCCCTGGACAATCATCCAGGTGTTCCCAAAACATACAATAGCTGAACAGTTAAAAAAAAGACTTTTGCCCTCAGCTAACTACAAACAACTAACTAAACGCAAAGGAGAGCTCTCTCCTGCTGTCCATGACGCAGACAGCACAGACTGTGAGAAGGAATGTGGAGGAGTGAGTGAAGTTTCTGCAAACAAACTGTGAGCTTCTTCTCCCCACCTTCACTCTCAAAACCAGTCTTAATATCCATCATAAACAGAACAGACAATTGGAGATACAAGCATCATAAAGTCACCCTAGAACACAGGGACATCGGCCCAGTCAATGTTTATAATATTGGTTTTACAAATGAAAATGAGTGTGAATTGTGAAACTGTGATTTTTTTTTTTACGTGCTCTGTACAACAATTACAATTTTGACACAATCAAGTATCAAATGAAAATGCTGCTATATGTATTAGCAGCTGGGCAAATGTTCACATGTGTTTTAAATGCTAAAAGTTAGAACACTGTTGATCCTCTCGTTTAATTCAAAGCCAAAATATTTTAATGAAATTCTGTACTATTTTTCAGTAACAGTCTTAATACAGTATCTTTTTTTAACATGAAAGCACAGTTATTGTAATTAATTTTTCACTATATAATTATGATTTCCATGAAACTGTCTGTAAAATTAGTAGGCATAGAATGCTTTCTCCAGTGCCTGAGTGTCTTGGAAGAATATGTTTAATTTTCAGAAGAGACAGAAGAGGTCAAATCATACTGACTTTCTGGAGGACAGTGACTTTTAAGTCACCCAGGAATTGCTGTCAACAGAAGCTGATTCAGCATCATGAAATGTCAAAATCTGACTGTAGTGCAGCCTTGTTTCTGTTTCTGAAGAAGCTACTCTATGCCATTGAGGTTTAGATTAGGCTCATCCACGTGTTAAAGCAACACATTTATTTATACGTGGTCTGACCATTCTTGTTGACACTTAATGCTAATAAATAGCATATATTACTGTTAAAAAAATTACATTACAGGATATCTAAATGTTTGCATACACATAAAAAGCTCAAGAGAATATCTGAGGTCAAACTGAATACAGACATATGTAAGCAGTACCATGAGGTAAGGCAGGAGGAGTTCCAGCAACGCAATTGAGACCACTCAAAGGACAAAGAGGTTGAGTCTATTCAGAGAAATACTGCCACAATTGCTTATTTCAGCCACTTCTGAGCTAATCATGACCCAAAATGATTTGGCTGTTAGCATTCTGACATAGTTACTTTAGCAATCATTTTATCCTTGTATCCTAGCAAGACAGAAAAAAATAAGAAACTCAGTGCCTCAGATCTTGAGGCAATATGGTTCTTACCTTCTTTGCCTGAAGTGATTTAAATTGGTTTAAACCTACTTCTCTTCAGAAAGTCAGATCAGACAGATCTCAGTCCTGTTTTAAGTTTTCATGTCCCAGTTTTGTGTACTGGTGATTCTCTCTTGCTATTGGCCCAATAAGCTCAGGCTGATAGAAAAAGTAGAGACTTGGAATAGCTGTAAAAATGAGAAAGAAAACCCCAAAAAACAAAACAAACAAAAACCAGGACTGTTTGAAAGGTTAAAAGATTTGTTAGCAAATCATTTCTGAATTGGTAATATCACTGCAGATGGACAACATCTTTGTATGCAGCAAAGTTACTCATTTTGAGATGAAGGCTGAGTTATTTATTACAGGGGGGATTGTGATAATCTTGACATGACTTTAGGACTGTTTTTAAAGTTTAGATAGCAAGTAAATCAAATACGACTTTAATTTTCCCTCTTTCTGGCATGTTGACATAGTTACATTTGAAATGACTGATACCGAGTTTATAACCCATGATAATACACTTTTTATATTATACTTTCATAAAATGGCTATTTATTTTGTGAAACAATTATTACTACATAATAATACAAATTATGGATTTATAACTGAGTTATACCTGTTCATTCTAACCTAGACCATGCAAAGATATCTGATTTCATGTAGCTCTGTGTGGAAACAGAGTGAGTTCAGATGCTGACCCCAAAACTCTGAAAGGTTTACAGTTTCATGGATTAGTTATAAATCTAATAGTTTAATCTTTATCGTGAGATATTTTGTCATTTCTTTACCATTACAATTTTTTTAAAAAAAAATATTTTGCACAGAAACTGCTTGCTTTCCTTAGAAACTTAGAATTTGCATTGAAAAATCTGATAGGTGTGCACACACACACCCCCCCACAAGAGTATTTTTCTCACCACAAAGGATGTCCTGGCACCATTACTCTTTTATATGCTTGACTCGAAGTATAGACAGTGTATCAATCAAATTTAATTTTCATGGTGGATGCAACCACATAGAATCAATGTAACTTTGATACAACCTTCCCTGTAGAAATGAATTATTGGTGAAAATGCTGGCACATCATTAATGATAATATTGCCTCTCGTCCCATTCCCAAGATCACAAAAATGTGCATCTCTCTTACTCCCATGTGGGCAACTCATCAAGCCTCAAGAGACCCAGCTTGGAGAAAAAATTCACTAAACAGATTCCAGGCTTGTTTTCTTCAAGCCCCGTATCAGGGTTCCTGAATAGTTTGACTATGGTCTTGAATAATTCATACCCAAACCTTTGTTGTTTCATCAGATAGGTTTCCAAAGAAGTCTGTCTCTGTTCCTCAGCTGGCTAAAATTATCTCTTGTGCATTCCCATCCCAGAAATTTGTTTCTGATTAAGCCACATAATAAGAGTTTCCTGTGCAGGGGAAGACATGGGGAAAACAAATAGTTTTTGAAAGCTGAAGTTTTATTCTATTTAGGCCTGTTAAAATCAAGCCTCATTCTGTTGAAAATAATGAATACACAGAGAGAAAAAAAACCCCAAAAAACAACTGAACATATATTTGTTGCTCAAGATGATCTGTAGACTTATCTGTGCCAAGGAACAAAATTCCCTTTCCTGAAAAAAAACCAGAAAGGCTTCCACCAGTGAAATTTGTTTTCCATCACTAGTGAACAGAAAAAAAGACCAGAAACATCACTCAAAGTGGGCATATGAAACTCACCTGCTGGCTACGAAAGCTTATATTAGAGGATTTAGTTTGTTATTCCATAGTTAGAGCAGCACTTAAGAGTGGAAACAGAGAGAGTCTGAGGAGTATGAATGCCTATCCTTGGGACTCTAAGTCAGCTTTCTAGTATCCTCTGGTTTTGCTACCTTCTGTCACCTAATAACCATTCCCAAGCTTTTACTTTCCTCACCCTTTGAAATGCATTTCTTAAGTAATTCAGCAAATGTCAGTCCTACTAAATAGTAAAGGGAAAAAAGAAATGACGTGGTCCTGATGCCTCAGGATTTTCTTGCAAAACATGCAGCAGGAGCTCTCTTATTTTTGTTCATTTCTACAGTGTTTGCTCAAAAAACATGTTTAAGTCATGTCAGATTTGGTTAAGGATTTACCACAGACAAAAAGTTCATTCTGGTTAGTCTAACAATGTTTGGAATACAAAGTTAAAGGAGAATGTAAGTTGCTGAAGTTGTTTTCTCAATCAAACAGGAAGATAATGAAACCTGTTCATCTGCTCATAAATGACTTACACAGAACACTGTGTTACTAGAAAAATATTGCCTGGGCTGGCACATATCCACATGTCATTGTACAGGCAGAGGTTGACAATGTCAAATATAAACTGTGTTACTAGAAAAATATTGCCTGGGCTGGCACATATCCACATGTCATTGTAATACTGTATTTTCATAAGTATGTTATGATTGTAATAACACCAGCAACAAAAAAACACACAGAAAGTGATTATTTTATTTTATATCTCTGTTCCTTGAATCAAGTGCTACTATTTTTTTTCCAGGAAAACAATATATTAAATACATTTTTCATAGTGTCACAAAAGGATTCAAGAAATTTGTGCAGGACAGCACAGGCCATGCCAAATTAATGTCACCTATCTCATATTCATGGTAAGGTCTAGATGTCTCTTAGGAGCATCTTATCAAAGTGTTCTGACATCCAAGAACTTGTGCCATTGAACTCTGTGCCTTGACACTCAATAATTTTGTTGTGTAACACTGATTATATTAACTGTATGCAAGACACAGCCAAGTGCAAAAATAGAAATTTAATGTTAGGCCTTAAAAATTTGGACAGAAGTTGCAATAAAGGTTGCCATGAGAAATTCTTACAATGGGGAAAGTGTATTTCTTGTTGGTAAGTGCAACTTTAGTATTATGGAGTAGATACCTATTTTTTTGCCAACTAAGAAACTTAGAACAAAAGACACACTCTCAAACACACCATATTTTTCTCACATGAGAAGCAGGAGTAGTTGTTATTCAAAGCTAAGTACAACTGCTGCAAAATTGCTTGATTTTGACTTGATAATATTAAAGAGAGTGTCACAGAAAAGCATTCATCTCTCCAGAGAGTCTTAGATTTCTAAGTAAATGTTTGTTATAAGGAATGTTTTCTTTTGTAGCTTTTTTTTTTTTTTTATAAATCTAATTATCTTTAAGGAATAGGGCAAAGTATCTCAAACATTTTTATCCTCTATTACATGGCCAGAATAAACATTCTTAAACAAGTTCTACCTTATAAAAGTAACCCCCCAGGATACGCTACAGTTTTCCATTGCCTTCAAAGGTCCTGTTTTAAATTTAAGATACAGAAATTCTTGTTGGGTTAGGGTATAATTGGCAAAATAACATTTGGTCGTGTGCAAATAAGTTAATTGGTATTTCAATCTTTTGCTATGTGATGCCAAAGCTGCTATTCTGACACTGTAGTATTATAATTTTTCTATGGTATCTGATCAGTATCTTACTTAAACATCTACCTCTAATGTTACCCCAAACCAAATGGGTACAGAAAAACATCAAACTAAGCAGTGATTCTTCCAGGAAGCTGTACTCCTAGGTGTTTTCAATGACACTTTTCCTTCCTTAATAGTAGAGTGCTATCAGGTTAATCATGGTCCCCAACCCTTGAAAGGAATAGAAGGATGTCCAATGTCCAAATACAGTTGTAGGAGAATGCTGTAATTGGATGCAAGAGCAAGCCACTGTCCATTAAACACTACATACAGCTGTTACATTTCTACATAAGATCAACAGCACGTCCCCTAGACCTGTATTTTATTTTGCATTTTAGGGACTAGGAATTACTTCCCCTTTAATCCAATCTTCACAAGAGGCAGACAATTCCCTCCCATGTAATCAACAGTGTAATTAATTACAAGCATTCATTAAGCATCACCTAAAGAAGCCTGATGTTGCTTATGAGTCTGGACTGGTCTTCAGCAAAACGTAAAATGACTGCAGACCATGAGATAGAACAGGATAGATGAACTAGCCTGAAGCATTGATAGGTGGCTTTTTTATACATATTTAAAAGCAGATTTATGTAGTAAGGGAGATAAAATATCAAAATGTAAGTATAGCAAACCTAAAGAGCACTTGGCTTTCAAAACATCTTTTGACTTTAAAAAGTTAACTGTAGTTACAGTTCTGTTCTGTGTAGAGGAAGATGAGCTATTTGTAGGCAGAGAGAACAGTACCTCATTCCTTGATATATGCAGCTTACTGAGGATCTATGAATATAATGTCAGATTTTGGTGGCAAGTCTCTCAAGAGAGACTTAACAAAACCATCAAAGGAATTGATAAATCTGTACTGATTTCGCTGGCATATCCTGAACCAACTGGGAAAACAAAACACAATTT
The DNA here is from genome assembly GCF_017590055.1 of Onychostruthus taczanowskii. Taxonomy (NCBI): domain Eukaryota; kingdom Metazoa; phylum Chordata; class Aves; order Passeriformes; family Passeridae; genus Onychostruthus; species Onychostruthus taczanowskii. Next base: position 9,060,514 of record NW_024501237.1, on the reverse strand, counting down.
CTTTGTTGTCAATTTGTTGTTACAGCAAACATTAAGGAGACATTTTCATTTAAAATAAAATTCTAGGCAGAATCATAAGTGTTTAATTAGAAAGCAGGAAGTATTGATGTCCAGCTGTTCCTTTCAAGCTTTAAAACACCAAATCATGGTGTGACAAGCCATGTTGCTCTGAAACATATTTATAATGTTCTTTTTTCTGCTTTTGTCTGCAACTTTCAGCAGTAAAATGAATGGAAGATTCAAAAAGCAAAAATATTAAAGGTGAGCCTCCTTATGTATATGCATGGAAATAATTTCAAACAAATCAAAGCTAAAAAATTAACCCTTTAACCCTCAAGCCTTGTTAGAGTTACTTTAATTTTCACAGTTCCCTTGCCTGCAATTACAGGGTCCATCTGATCCTAGAGAAGTTCAGATTTTGAGCAACCTGGTCAATGTAAGCTCTACCTACCCATGGCAAGGGGTTGGAAATAAATGATCTTTAAGGTCCCTTCCAACTTAATGATTCTATGGCTCACCATTCTTTGATTCTATAATTTTAATATAAATGCCCACTTGTCGGTAGAAGGAGGCTTCCATACCTGCAATTTGAATACATTTTTCTCTATGTCTGTCCTGGGAAAGGTCTTGTCAAGTGGAAACTCGCTGAGCCCAGCCAGGCATTGCCTGAGGTGACTTTGACTGGCAGCTATCAGAATCCCTGGGAAAAAAGTAGTGTACTCTGACCATATATATGAACCTTTTTATAACAGATCTCTGGGTTGTTGTTGCACAGATATTGTGGTACAGTTGTGAAAGGTGAGAGTATTTCAAATAAGAAAAGAGAAAATTAGTCTTAGCAGGCTGTTAAGCTTTCTGTACTTGAAAACAGTCCTCTCTAGGTTTTTTAGCTATTTTTTCATTAATAAAAAATATAAAAATCTTTTTTGCTTAGACGAGGACATACAACTCTAGTGCTGTACAATACTGGTCTCTTTTTTTTCCCCTTGTTTCTAGACCAACCCCTGCTTGAGAAGCAACATTTCTCTGGCATGCTGTACTCCCAGGGCTGGCTTTCTGAACATCCCTAAATGTCTACATTAAGCCAAGATGGCTTGGATTCTCATCCTAGAAGATATTGCTCCTCATAAGTGTGTTATGAGAAGTCTCACCGACTCTCCTTAGGTCCCACTTCAGAGCTGGAGATCTGCACACTGTACAAGTATGAACAAACCAAGCCAGAGGCAAAGCCTTGAACAACAAAACCCCACAGTGGTACCCAGAGTTTTGTTCTGAATGTTTATGAGCAACACAATACTTGCATACAAAGTTTTTCATTCTGGCCCAGCTCAAGCAGCTGGAAAATTATCCATCCCTGCGATGTCAAGTTAATGGGTTTTTTTACTGCAAGTTACTCTTGTTGTTTTTCATATGAGTCTAGATTGCATATAGTAATAAATAAAACCATTCTGTAATACGGCTAAAATTAAAATTTTACAGTATGAATAATACATGATATAGAAAATACAGCGAAATTGTATAAAATATAATGAGTAGGCCCTCAGTTAACAAACAGGGATTGTATCTGAACTAAACTACCCTTGGCAAATCCAATTACAAAAGTATCTGCAAAGAAATATGCACTCTATTAATTTTGCATTTTGATGAACATGTTTTATGCATTTATTAAAATATCTTTTTAGATAAGTAACATTTTAAAGACAAAAAAAGAGAAGTAAATTTTTCATTCAAACCAGTTGTGCCTAACATCCAACGTTTGCTATATATGCTATGGGTGATTTAAAATTCATAAAGCTGCTCTGGTTTGTAGAAGAAAGCAATTGTGTTTTATAATAGGGAACGTACTCCAAAAAGTAAAACTAATCATTTTGCCAGAAAAAAACCTTTAAACTGATCTATAATATCATAAGATCTATATTTACATATCTCTAATAACAAGTATGTATGGGTTTCTTTTCTATTTTCTTTTGTATTTTTTTCAATCACTGCTAAGCTGTAGATATTTGCCAGAATTTCACTGAGTGCCTTCTCCTGTGCTTACCTCAATCTAAAGAGATTTGCCTGCAAACCTTTTCCAGGGTTGCCAATCTCTCTGCTTGAAGATTTATCTCTGAAAATTTTCCTTCATTTTGTTTTATAGAGTTTACTAAGACCTACTTTTTTTTTTTTTTTTTTTTTTTTTTTACTGTATAGCTAACAACAGATATTACTATTTCTTTATAAAAAACACCATTGTGAGAACCTTCAAGCTATAACACATGAGTAAGAAAAGTGGTCTAAAACATTCTGAAAGGAGGCATGATAAAGCATAGCAAGGAAAAGAAACAGAACCACGTGTCCTGTACCTCCAAAATATTTCTTTCTTCTGACACACTAAAAGTCAGATGAGTATTTTGCCTAATTTTCCAACATCCCTAAGAAGGCAGTCAAGTAATTGAGGACCTGTTTTGTTACACAGTATTTAAATGTTGTGCAGTTAAACTACAGTCAGATGCTGATTGTTTCCTTCTAACTTTTAGGTACAGCAGGGAGCAATGTTCATGCCCCTGCTGGAGAAACTGTACACAGGATAAGGATTAAGT